>NC_084866.1:8214169-8515392 GCF_951802175.1 Populus nigra | reverse complement strand
AGCTTAAGTTTTTGGGTTGAGATGGTTATTTGACATGGTATCAGAGCTTTGATAACAAAGGGGTCATGAGTTCGAATCTCAGCATCCCCATTTATTTGATAAAAATTAAGTACAAGGTTATGTGAGCCTATGTATGTTTTAAGCCCAAATGACTTTTACTTGATGAGATGTGTTAGAGAATAATATAAATTATATCTTGAGGTCTCACCTAACAACTTAAGTTTTTGGGTTGATATGGTTATTTGACAAAAGTCAGTCTTTTTAGTCGTCAGAATATAGTTAATTGATGATTTTATCTTTCTATTGTCGTTATTTTTGTAATTTTCTTTCTCCTCTCTTAGAAGGGATTGAAAAATAAAAAATGAACTTTTGAACCAAAACTATAATTTCATAAACTATATGTACTGAAAAAGAAGAAAAAAGATAAGTGGAAGAAAAATTACATTTTGTGTGAATTTAATATTGGTCATGGAAAAATTAAATCAAGAGGGGTTGTTTTTTGTCTTTCTTAAACAATTGGTTATCAAATTAGTTATAGAAGGTTCCGATTAAAAGAAAACAAAAGTTAAAATTATTATGAATTACTATAATCTAAAAATATAAAAAAAAAATTAATAAAAATCTAGATTTTTATTAGTATAATTTGTAATTCTCACAGTGGAGGTGTCGGTTTTGGACAGCTTTAATCTAAAAATGAAAAATAAGAAGGAGACGGAATATTCCCTAGTTATTTTAATTTTTGGCAGCGGACAAAAGGGATATTCACAAGGACGATATGGAGGAATATCACGACACGTGTCCCGAGGAGAATCTCATAATGCAGAGCGAGAGAGGGATAGGGAGAAAATCTGCACAAAAGGCGAGGGTTGGAGTCTTGTACGAGAAGACTGGTTTTAGAAAGCGACCAACCATCATTATTTCTCTCTCTCCCTCTGCCGATTAAGGGAATTCGATGCAGTTCTCTCTCACACCGCTGGAGGCTGAGGAGAGATTATTTTGACCTTTATCTTTCATGGAAAAGGCATCTCTTTCTAGTGACTCCATGCCCATCTTTTCCTTTCTGCTCTGATATTCGGGTCGGGTCGTGTCACCTGGCAACCTGAATCGTAACCCTTCATGTCAGACGAGTCTAGATTGATGCCACTACCACTAATTACATTGAATAATATTATCCATCCTCAATATATATATATATATATATATATATATATATATATATATAACACAAAGAAAGATTGAACTTAAACAGTCTCTGTTTTTTGTTTTTTCTGTATTTACAGTCATGAAAATCACAGAACAATTTATCAAGAAAACGGAAGAATACATTTTCAAGACTCGTAATATTCGAACCCGGATCCAGCTAGTGTTAAGGAATTGTTGGTAACCCCACAAAAACTATTCTATATTTAATGAGAATCTTCTTAGCCTCCTACCCACTTCATTAAAGTTAGGTACAGCTGAAGAAGATTCCCGGCTCCTCTTAGGGCTCCTTTATTATTCTTTTGGGTTGGATTTTCCCTTTAAGCTTTGTGGGTTGTGTTCCCTTCCCTTAATTTAGAGTCGTAGAATTTGGAACTAAGATATTCCTTCCTTATAGGAAAATATTATATTCTTTTTATGTTGAATGAATTTTTCATTTTGGATTACATATTCTCTTCTTTCTTCTCTGCTGAGTGCACTCAAATTTAGAGCAATTATGCAACTTTAGAAACCAAGAGGAAAGTTGCATGCATGGTGTGGATCGATACTGATCAGCTTAGCCATTGATAGAATTATGCACCCCATTTGAACATATCCTCTTGCTCCTTCCCCGTTTGTAAGTGCGGTGTCATGCACTAAAAAAGCATAAAATCAAAGCTCTTAACACGGCCAACCACACTAACAAAGATGTATAGAACCACCCACTTCGGTGAGGATGCTGTCAAGTACTCCTTGCCATACACGTGGCTGACATCTACCAACTTGTTGGTGCTTAGGAGGTTTCACCAGACATCATCAAGATGATTATATCCTAACCATCGAATCAATCCCATCCATTCCTTTTGAACTTGTTGTGCATGCACTGCTACTACGCATGACTTAAAGACCCATTTGGCATTATTTACTGAAAGTAACTTGGAAGAGCTGAGAATGGATCCTACTGAAGGATGTTCCAAGCCACCAGATGATTGCCACGTGGGAGATATCTCAAAATCTTTCAATCCCACCCATTAATTAAGCTTATTAAACCAGATGATAGATCGAATACTTCACATAGGAAACTTTTGAAGACTACCCAGCAGCAGTATTGATGATGATCAGGTGTTTTGATTTTAAAAGTAGGAGAAGAATCTTAGTCCTCATACACAGTCTCTCAAATTCAAAACGAAATAGAAAAATGGAAAAAGGAAAAAAAAATTAAGAAAAGGAAAGAGATAAAGAAAAAGGAGGATAACAGTAAGAAGAAGAATCATCTTTTATATTGGCGATTTGAATTCGTACAAAGACCTGCTTGCTAGTTATATGCCAATTAAAGGTTTCAAAAACCAGGGTCTAATCACATGACCCCTCTACTGTCAGACTCCTGATTCCTTCTTCTGTTTCAGAAAGCCTCAGCCACCTCTCTCGTATTTTTAGCTTTTTCTAACTTTGCTCTTTGCAAGAAGTTACCATTGCTCTTTAGCCCCCCCTGCTAGCTTTTTCTTTTCTCTCCGAACCCTACTTTATTCCCTCTTGAACTCAACCCTAAAAAGAAGACGATCCTCCTTGTGTTCACAAACAACAGCCTCTCCCTTTATCTCTCTCTCTCCCTCTCTCTCCAACCCACTTGAAAACTCAGAACCTAGAAAGCAAGAGTCCGAACACCTGCCCTCTTTTGCTGTTGTTTGTTCCTGCATATGCTACTCCTATTGTAGCATGAACGTTAACAACAACCCAAGGCTTGTTGAGTAGAGAGAGTTTCCTTGCTGTGCGAGAAAAGACAGATTAATAACTATGGCATCTCCATCAGAACTCAGCCTGGATTGCAAGCCCCACAGCTATTCTATGCTATTGAAATCTTTTGGAGAGCAGAATGACCAGACCCAAAAGCTTGAAGAGTTTCTCTCTCTCCTTGAAGAAGAAAGGCTAAAGATAGATGTTTTCAAACGCGAGCTACCCCTTTGCATGCAACTTCTAACCAATGGTATATATATATATATAACATCGCCAGGATTTATTTTCTTGAAAGCTTTTGATGCTTTTGTTATAACTACTGATCTGAAACTATGGATTCAAGATTTTATATATATATATAAAATCTTCTGTGTGCACGTATATATATATATATATATATATATATATATATATATATATATATATATATATATATATATATATATATATATACGTGCACACAGAAGATTAATTGGATAGATATTCATGTCATCATATGGAAGCATTTTAATTCAAGTCTTTTTTTATCCATTTTATTTTATATAAATTTGAGTTAGCTTTCTATGTTTGTTACTTTATTTCTTGAGTTCGTCCCTTTGAACATATTTTTGACATATTTAATTTGTTAAAAGAATGTAACACCTCATAGTTTAGATTATTGTAATTCATCAATGACTATATCTAATTTCTATCTTTGAACTCAGCTGTGGAGACGTCGAGGCAGCAACTACAAGCCTATAGAGCAAATCAAGTGCCCACACCAGTTCTTGAAGAATTCATTCCTCTCAAAACACCAACATCTGAAGCTCTAGAGAAGACAACAAACATTTCTGATAAGGCAAACTGGATGACAACAGCACAACTTTGGAGCCAAGACAGCAATGAATCCAAACCACAGACTACATTGACATCCCCAAAACAAACTGATATAGGATTCAATGTTAGTTCCAAGCTGGCCTTAGATACCAAACAAAGAAATGGAGGAGCTTTCCTTCCATTCTCAAAAGAAAGAAACTTGTGTCCAAGCCCAACCCTAGCTCTTTCTTCAAATGATAAACACATGGAATTCGATCATAAAAAATGCTCAGAAGCTGAGATTGGATTTTCTTGTCCCAAAAGAGAAAGTTCTGGTAATAAGATTGGCAATGGTGGGGTTGTGATTGAGCAAGCAAAAGGAGCTGGTAATAATTCTTCATCTGATGGCCAAGCAACAAACACTGCAACTGCTGCTTCTGCTTCTACTACATCCACCACCCAGGCTCATAGAAAAGCAAGGAGATGTTGGTCGCCTGACTTACACCGCAGATTTGTCAATGCTCTTCATATGCTTGGTGGTTCTCAAGGTAATCAAAATCTTAACGGTGATAGTCAAGTTTGTCATCATGGTGTTACCGATCTTTATCATTGTCATATTATATATATCATTGGTGGGTTACATGTTACTGTCTCTGGTATTTACCTGATTTCTTTTCTGGTACTGATGCATGAAAACAGTGGCCACCCCAAAACAAATCAGGGAACTCATGAAGGTTGACGGTTTGACCAATGATGAAGTTAAAAGCCATCTGCAGGTATATATTTGTACTCGTCTGTCTCTCTCTGGTAGTCTTTCCTCTTCTGATTTGTGAGGCTCTGGCAGCATGCATGAAAGAGGCTTTGTACAATTTCTTTTGACCTGACATAACATTGTCTGCACTCAATGCATACTTTGAATATATTAGTGTTAATAGTACACTGCAGATGACAATGATATAATTCTATTTGTCCTTTTTTACTTCGTGACACAGAAATATAGGCTTCATACAAGGCGACCCAGTCCAAGCTCACAAGCAGCAGGAGCCCCACCATCACAACTTGTGGTCCTGGGTAGCATATGGCTCCCCCCTGAGTACGCCACGGCAGCGGCAGCGGCTCATAGTGGGGGGCCCACCCTCTATGGCGCCCACCAAGCTTCCCATGCACCGCCACCTCACTTCTGTGCTGCACCCCCTGTGTCTCAAGACTTCTACACTGCAGCTGCGACACCTCCACCACCACTTCACCACCACACCCTCTACCACCAACTCCACTTGTACAAGCCCACTTCACAGGCCCAGAGCTCCCCGGAGTCGGATGTCAGGGGCACTAGGGACAGGTCTGAGAGCATTGAAGATGGCAAGTCAGAAAGCAGCAGCTGGAAGGGCGAGAGTGGTGAAAATGATGGTGGAGAGAGAAGAGGGCTGGCGGCTCTGAGAGAAGATGGTGAAGAGAGCAATGGGAGTGAGATCACTCTCAAGTTTTAGACCTTTCCGGTGTGTAGGGTTAGAGTTAGGGTTAGGGTTTTAGCTTTATTTGCACATGACGTCGATCTAACTTGCTATATGCTACTTAGTAGCACGTAGTATGCTATGTTTCATTCTATTCCATATTTGTCAAATATCTTGAGAGCTAATGTAAAAAAGGGCATGATGAGAAAAGAGAGTGTTTGTTGCTTTTCCTTCTATATTATCATAACAATAATATATATGATCCTATTAATCAGAAAGGAAAAGCTTTGGAGATTGGATTGTTTTAGCTTTTCATTTCCTAGTGATTAGCTGATAATTGAGAGTTGTGAATGAACAGTGATGACAACATCTCATGTGGCATGCAGGATCTATCAAAATCAAGTATGAAATCTTTTATAAAGCGACAGGAATTCCTTATAAAATGGTATGAAATCTTGGGAAAATAAAAAGTGATAGGAGGGAGTGTCTTTACTCTTTACCAACAGGTTAAAAGGGGAGAGGAGGGAGTGTCTTGACTCTTAATTTACCATACAGAGATATATAGAAGCGTCTTTACCATCCGAACAAAGTAACTCTGATATGTTTAATTTTACTTGTGATATTATCCTGGACGTTTCTAATAATATCATGGGTGAACAAAACACTGGTTTATTCCAGAACACCAGACAGGTCAGATTGTCGAAAATGGCAACAAATGGTTACCATTTGATGCCTTGTCTTTTCCCAACAAATCTTTTACCAAACTGTGCTTGTTCGATAAAAGACAATTTTATTAATTTCCCTGCATGTGTTTATTCAAGTAATCATATGTTGAACTAATTTCAATTAAAATAATCGGTTAGCTCTGATGATATGAATAATATTACTTTTATAATATCATAATAATGGTGACTATCAAGTACTTGGGTTTGGAAGGAAGTTGTGTTTTAATGTACTCAAATAATTAAGCTTATCTAATTTCAATAAGATACAAATTTCGCTCCGAGTTCATGATAAATGGACTCGCTCGTATTTATAATAAATTGATATATGAAATGTAAACTTAACTCGTTTAAATTTCTAAAAATTATAACATGTTTACACTCCTCTAGAATTTGATACATATATTTAGTTCATTAATGAACCAACAAAAGAATAAGTTTAAATTTTCTTTTTTATTTATAACATTGCAGAGTAATCCTTGCAATAGAAGAAACGGACACATAATAGTGGTGTGTGTGAGAGGGAGAGAGAGAGAGATGAAACCAAACCAAAGTTTAAGATTTAAACAAAAAGAAAAATATAATTTTATTTAAAAAGATCACAACCCTTTAAATAAATTTGAAACCAACCTTGCAAAGAAAATTTAAGTCCATTTGAAAAATAAAAATAAAATCTAAAATTAAATAGAAAAATAAAATAATTGAGAAAAACATCATTTTGTAAGCCTAATTTGAAGGTCTTATGGACATCAACTAGTTATAGCGAATAGACCTAATATAGAACTAGGCTTGTAGAATCTTTTGAAAAATTTAAAATTGATCTGACAATCAAAAAAAAATTTGCTAGATTTTTTTTTAGATATATCGTTTGCATAACCAGGTCTCTTCTTGTGCTTATACATGTCCATATGGTCTAAATATATAGTTCTCTTTATGTATATATATAGGTTAGGCTTTTGATAAGATCCAAATACAATTAATAGATCCATAATTGATTGATCAAAACCTCATGTATTAGTCTCCATAAGTTGAAGATAACTCATCCTCGAGTTCTAGTCATTTACTAGACAGATTGATAAATATTGCACATTAAAAACATTAACGGTCTTCAAATGTCTTGGAAGATGAAGTCAATATGCATTATTGTTGATCTTTTACAGCATTTTAGAAGGATTAATATTCACCTCTCAAAGCTTGCTATACTCCCCTTAAGAAATCTATCATAAATAAGCACTACCCATAGCAAGTCATCAACTTTAAAAGTGAGCCTTTTATGATTATTATCTACATGGGCCTTGTATTTGGTATTATTGTTAAAAATTGTTTGCTTAACCATATTTTATCATATCTTCAGCTTAAACACTCATATGTACAATATGAGAAATATGTGTTAACCCAAGCACACCTAATGGATTCTATTCATAAATAATTTTAAAAGACTCGTTTCTTGACCTGTTATAGGCAAACTCCATTTATGATGTGGCTAAATCATATTACTTTGGCTTGTTTTTCATTAAGCTCCTTAATAAATTATATAAGCTGGAATTCACCATTTATGTTTGTCTATTTGTTTAAGTATGGTGAGCGTTGCTAAAATTAAACTAATTTCCTAACTTACCCCCTTCGCATAAACTCTTCTAGAAGTTTCTCATTAACTTGGAATCCTAGTTAGAGGTAAAGGACCTAGAAATCTCATGTAAACAAACCAACTTCTTGAAGTAGATACAGACAATCTAGAAAGCATTTATGGTTTTCTTATAAAGAATAAAGTGGACCATCTCAAAGAACTTGTCTATCACCTCAAGGATTGAATTCATATCCCATTAGTTACAAAGCATACTAACATCCAACTAACAAGCATTAGGTACAAGCAAGGGAGTGTACAATTCATCATTGGTTAAATAATCTTTGGATCACTTATAGGTACACCTTTTCCTGAATCCTGATACTTCACCCAACAATTTAGGTCAATAATAGTTAAATAAAATGAATACTAATATTTTATCACATCTAAAGTGAACCTCACAATACATCTTATAAATGATGTGTTAACATAAACAATAGTTAATAATACACAATTACACACAATGAAATAAAAAAATCATCCACAAGTACAAAGTCACATTACTCACCTTTGTTAGCCAAAAGGTTTGTAATCACCTATGAATTATTTATTTTGATGATAACAATATATTATTTTATTTAATATGTATGTCAAAGTATTATTGTTATAGGAATTATTCTATATCAAATTGAAGTTATGGGCTTCTTGGATTTAAACTTGACTTAAAGATTCTCAAGCTCATATCTTTATTTAATTAAGTTTTTATAGAATTTAATTTGGCATCACAAAAATGATTTTCATCCAAAAATATGTTAAGTGCACAAAATATCACATAGTGAATATACCTTATGAAAATTATTTCATCATATATTTTGGTATTTTCACTTAAATAAAGAGCATGAACTTTATTGTGTGTTTTTGCACTACAAATATTTTAATTTCCACTTGTAAGCTAAAACTCTTTCCACATGGGTTTTTATACCTTTTATTTATTATTATATAAGGTGGAAAATTTGTAATTTTGAGAGAAGAGTGCTTAATACTTAAGTTGTCTAGTAACAACTTGTTTTTTTTTAAAAAAATGTGTTATAGTTGTTTCTTGTAGAGAGAAAGAAAACTTGGAAGAGAAAAAAATTACTTCTCTCTTTTCCTATAATTAGTAACCGTTTGTTTAGAGTTTTTACTATAAATCCATTCATTGATCAAAGATAAAAACTCTCTTACACTCCTACACCTTACAAGCTTAAAATTGAATTCATGTAAGAGATTTCTCAATAATTTAACTCTTCAATCTTACATCTTGATGGTTTGATATTTCTCATTATAAAATGCTTTGATTATTCTCTTATATTCTTTTGAAAAAGATTGGATTTTATTACATCAAAATTACTCTTTCACCTTTATGAGCAAGATTACATTCCTATAAAAACTTGAGTTTAATCTTTATAATCTTGTTTTAGATAAGGTGTGATTATTCTCTTGTGAGAGATAAACCATTTGTAAAAGTGTAAGTGGAACATGAAACCATTTGATTAATTAAGAGGTTGTAAGCCAAAGAGAGATTTTAGTCTTTTCTTTGAAAAAGATTGTGTGTGAGTTTTTCAATCTTGATCCTTGAAAAATGTTTTGTATAAGATTTTTTAATATTGAACCCATAAAAAGATTAGGTGATAGGTTTGATCCTTCGCTCATAAAAGGATTGAGTTTAATCTTGAGCCTTGAAAAAGATTGGGATATTTTTTATCTTTAGCTTGTAAGAGGATTAGGTATAATATTGAGCTTGAAAAAAATTATGTAATTAATTTGGTCTCGCCTG
The DNA here is from genome assembly GCF_951802175.1 of Populus nigra. Classification (NCBI taxonomy): domain Eukaryota; kingdom Viridiplantae; phylum Streptophyta; class Magnoliopsida; order Malpighiales; family Salicaceae; genus Populus; species Populus nigra. Next base: position 8,506,131 of record NC_084866.1, on the reverse strand, counting down.
CTGAAAAGACCATGTGTGATAATGAATATTTAATTGGGTTTGGTCTCTCTCTCTTCCTTTATCTCTTTAATTGTGCTCATTGATATTACTTGTTGGGTTTCGCATACTTGAAGAAATTAAAATTAATTTTTAAAGTGTTATAATTTTCAGTAAAGCCCTGATTCATCCCTCCCCCCACTTAGGCGTTTTACATCTTTTAACCTTTATTAGCCAAGTCAATATAAATCTATCTAAAAGATGGGTCTCTTAAGTATAACTCTTGAAAAGTATCAAATCCCAACACTTGAGTATGCATAGTGCTAAAGAAAACAACTCGTTTACTTAGTTCATTAGCTATTTTATTAAGGTTACCAAACTAGTGCCTTAAGAAAAAGATGAACTCTTGAAAGAAAGATGCCCAATTGGTATGTCAGTAACTCAATTTATATTGCCTATTGATGTACATTCACATCTCGATATCAATAATGAGAATAAACTCTTTCTAGACTAGGTAGCATCCTTAATGCTTCAATGTTTAAACAATGGCATAAAATTCCAAATCATAATTAGAGTGATTTTTTATGGAACTTGAGAATTTTTCACTAAAAAACATCATAATGCATCCATATTGAGTAAGGAATCATTTATTACCTAAACTATAAACATGAAAATTAACCTCAAATAACTTGTCAAAATCAATGAGGTTAGTACAAAAACTTCAATCATTTTCCACTTTAATAACTAGAAGTTACTTCTTTCATTCAATAAAAAGTATGCTTCTTAAAGCATTTAATAATAGATGCAATGAAGACACTAAAGTTGTGGATGAACTATTTATCAAAGGACTTCAAACCATGTAAACTCTTAACATGATGAATTTTTTTAGAGTGGGCCCTTGCTCGATTCAACTTTAATAACTACCCCCTCTCATATATGCACTAAAGTGATATGCTTTCTTTTTATACTAAGGGTGTATATGTTACATTGTCCGTTATGCACTATATTATTATTACATTATCAAGGCTTGTCTAACAATATATGACATGCATCCATATATACTACATCAAAAGAAACATTATCATAATATCTTTCTACCTAAGAAAAATGTAATAAAAAATTATTTGTCCTTGATTACCTCATTGTATCACTTTAACTATATAAGTTTATAAGGTTTAAGGTGGTTGTCTATTTTGAGATACAATGTTTTTACCATCTCTGTTAATACTATATTCTCACAACCGTCATTATCGATCATTAAGTTACATATCTTATTTTTAATTATACATGTTAAATAAAAGATGCTAGTGCGTAACCAATCTTCACTTGAATCACATTAGATGTTAGTTAATTATTTTAGATGACTAAGATGACATTATCATCTGTATACAGAAACTCCTCATAATTTGAATCATCAAAAACAAAATATTGCATGAATTTTATCAAGCTCTTTTATTAATAGATTATTGTCTAAGTGACTTTTTAGTTCATGACACTCAATGGAATGATGTTCTTTCTCACCACACCTATAAAACTAAACGTTAGAACCAAAACCAAACCCTAACTTGTGGTCTAGTAGAGAGTAGGTTTAAGTTGAGTGGTTGTCCTTTAATCATTGACATGCACTCCCTTAATATTCTTATCACCTAGCATACTTTATTGGCTACCCGAAATTGTTGTTTCTCCACACTTAGATTGTTTAATAGGCTTCTAAAACCATCTACAATAAATATAAACAAATCATTTCTTTTATGGATTATCATAATCCACTCAAGCAACGAGTCACCAGCTTATAGAAATCATTAGTGCACTCACAATAAATATTCTCCTTGTCTCAATATATGGATTCTTTTATACAAGTTGTATGTGTAGTTAATGTTGCACGTATGCGGTGTCATAACGAAAAAATGCACTCTTAAATCCTAAATATTGGTATCCTAGAAAAATTATAAAAAATAGAGAGACAATGAATTCTTGTCTTTTATCTATGGAAAAATGGAATAGGAGTCACCACCAAATCTTTTGGTCATTAGAAACCCTAACTGATTCTAGAGATGAGGTACGAGGACTGGTTGAGTAAAGAGAAGGTATTAGCACCCCGAGTATGCCCTACCTAAGGAAAGGTGCATTGTTTAATTATCTGATAAAATCTAAGGTCTTATCGTGTTTTCTAGTTGTTGGTTCGTCTATGGTTTAAGAAAAGTTCTCTTCGGTAGGAGATACTTATCTTATCTGGTAAAACCTAACCATTTTAACGTCAACAAAAGAATTTAATATCCGGAATGCATCTTACGTATATGGTCGCAACCCCAGATATTAAAAGAAAAATTAATTTTTTTTGAAATTTTTTAAACATTGACCTAGTTCTCGTGACTTTAATAAACTGGTTATTAAAGCCAAATGCACGCTAATACATATTTTTGAAATTTTCTTTGTTGTATGAAAATACAATATGATTTTTATTTATTTATTTTTAAGAGACTTGGCCATATGCAAGAAAACAAAAAAAACATTTTTTTATTTTTTATTTTTCAATGTTTTTTTATGAAAATTGGTGTTTTAATACTAAATTTGTATCTTTATATTATAAAAATACAAACAAATACTAAGCCAAAATTCAATAGAAAAATATGCGAGAAAATAACAGATTTTTTTTAAAAAATAATTTTTGAAGAAAAATTTTATTTTTATTTTTATTTTTTTAATTTAATTTAATTTAATTTATATTATTTTATTTTATTGGATGGACCCAACCAACCCAGCCTGGTCATTGGCCCAAGCTAGTGACCCAACCAAGCCATGCATGCGTAAAATTACCTTCGCACTATTCATGCAAAAACGAGCCTCTGGTTACTAACAAAGCGTACAATGACGATTCTTTAGCTTTCTTGCGTTTTCTCTTTTTTTTTAGACTAACATGCATCAATTCTTGTAAAGACAAAGAAAGGAAATGTGCATACCTAGTTTTGGAGAGATAAAGATGATGGTGGTGTTGACCTCCTCTGCTATCTATGTCCTCTGCTTCGCTGTTCAGTTTATTTTTGTTCCTTTGCTCTCTTGTTCTTATCTCTTTATTAATTCGACCTTTCTTTGTCTTTTCTTCTGTGTTATCTCCTCTCCTTCCTCTTCTCTCCCTTATGCTTTCTCACTATTTCTCACTCTGCTATCTATGTCCTCTGCTTCGCTGTTCAGTTTATTTTTGTTCCTTTGCTCTCTTGTTCTTATCTCTTTATTAATTCGACCTTTCTTTGTCTTTTCTTCTGTGTTATCTCCTCTCCTTCCTCTTCTCTCCCTTATGCTTTCTCACCATTTCTCACTCTCTTTGTTTTTTTTCTTACACTCTACCTCCGTGCCTTCTTTTCTTTTTTCCCCTCTCCCTGTTTTTTTTTTCCTCTTGTTCATTGTCTTTCTCTAGCTTTTATGAGCCAGAGAATGCCTTACGGTGGTAATAGTTGGCTCTTAATTTGCATGCAGATTGATAACAACCTTAAAACGTGCCCCATAACGGACGCAATTTAGCGCCTTTGCTGCAAAAAATGTCTCGACTTTTACTGCTGAAACGACTATTGAAGGAGACAATGAATAGTGTCCAAGAAACAACGCTGTTTCAAAATTCAAATAGATACTTCTAATATTGGTCATTGAATTTTTTGCAATTTTGTAATCAAGCCCCCAGAAAAATTGTAATTGGATCCTTTGATTTTAGCGTCTTTTCAGGTTTGGTCCTCGGTTTCGAATTGTATCAATTAAGTTCCTAATTGGCCATCAAACTTCAATAATTATGCAATTAAACCCCTGATTTGACCAGATCAACTCTTCAAAATTATAATTGGACCCCAGAACTTTAAGTTCTTCCAATAAAAGCCTAAATTGACTTAAAAATCATTTTTTCTTGCAATCAAACCCTTTATAAATTCAATTAAACCTTAGATAAAATTTATTTGAGTCCATAAACATCTAATTTTGGACTTTTCTTCCTCAAAATTGAATTTTCCTTGTCAACAGGGCTCTCACCAGTAAAAAATATACTGTCAAATTTCAATTCTTGTATTTTTGAACCTCCTCGACAAATTTCTAGCCATTTTATGGGCGTTCCAGCATCCTTTTCTCACTCTTATTATTTTTTTGGATTCCTTCCGAATATTTTTTTTTAATATGTATTTTTTTTGTATTTTTTATTTTTTGTGCGGGAACCAAAAAATGGGTAACAACAGTTAAAATGAAGGAAGTGTTCCTTCGACTTCTTCTTATTTTTTTTCTAGTCACTAATCCTAGGTTTACCACTTATTTGAGACTTTCTTGTATTAAATAATTCTCTCTACTTCATGTAACAAATCAATAAACTCTAACCCAGACCCTAAGTCTCTATGACATATTCATCATGACCAAATATATATATATTATCTTCTTTGCTCACACCTATGAAATGGGTTCTCAAGAATGGCTATGGATATGTAATCATTATCTGTATAATTCTTCAAGTCTCTTTTTTCTAATTTATGGGTTAGTTTTACAACCTATCTCTATGAGTCTAATTTGAAGGTCTTCCTAACCTCATATAGTTATAGCAAATAATTTAACGATCAGATCAAAATATATGTTTATTTTTGTTAGACATGTTTTTAGGTTTGAACCTATTTACCTAGTCCAAAAACATAGCTAATTAGACTTTGCAAGTGGTCTAAATATAATAAATTCATATTTGATTGATCAAAACCTCCTATATTAGTAAATTATCTTTGGACCAAGGAGATCTCTTACCTTGCTAAATTTTTTGAAACTTTGCTTATGCCATGGATATTTTTTCACAAAAAAATATTTTACCTTAATTCACTTTACTCTAAAAAATAGGAATGTAATGAAAAATTATTTCAAAGCTTTAGCTAATTAATTCCATGCTTATTTTTCTAAAAAAAAAAGATTTCTCCTTCAAAACAAAATGATTTGTTTCCTTCTGATTCATGACACAACTTAAAATGATACTATTAAGATCTCTTTTTTTTAGTTCACTTTAAAAAAATTGTTTTATAATTAGTTGTACTCTAATTTATTTAATTTAATTTAAAAAATCCTAATGAAAAATTAGGAAAGTGTGTTTATGAATTACAAATTATCCATAATTGAAAATTTATAGCTTTGTTTATAAACAATTTGAGGAAATGAATATGATATATTGAATGACTTTACTTTTAAAAGTGGGGAATTTGGACAATTTCTGGGTTTTTTTTTTGTTTTTAAGGAAACAAGAAAAAATAAAAATATATGTTTTGAAAAAAAATTCAATTAATAAAAACATTTTCTATAGTAACTGTAAGAAAAAATATATTTTCCCTAGTTTTTTAGGACCACAAATGTTGATCACATATTTGAGACTGGTTTTAAGTCACCAAGTTTTTTTCATGATAAGTTTGTTATTACAACAAATTTTACAAATCATTTGCAAAAGTATTTTGCGATCAAATTAGTCATGTTCTAGACCTAATTTTCGATCTCAAATTCAATGTTTTCTTGTAATGTATACTTCAATCTCTTACCAATTTTCTTGTGCAACACTTAGAATGTGTTGGTATTGATTTATGATAGTATGTTTTAGTTATTATGTTATGTTGTGCTATGATAGGTTATAAGTTGAAAGTAGTGTTTAGGAATTAGCTAGCATGTTTAAAAAAATTATACTCTTGCTTTAGAAAATAGTGGGCTCCATTATAAATTAATTTGCTTTGCGTTTAAAGCAAAAGGAATTGGTATAGAATTGCAACATGATCATCAAATCAAGATAGATATACTCAAATTTAAGTTAACTAAAATAAGAAACACATATAGAAACTTAGACAAAGCTTATATTTTTATTTTAATAAAAAATATTACATTGAATTCAACTATCTTCCTAGTGTGTTTATTTATAGAAAATCAAATAAAATACAATTTATAACAAAACTAGAAAGCTAAAATAATTAATTTTAATAAATTTATTATCTAGATTCACATAATTCAGCTTGTTGTCAAATAGTTGTCCGAAGATGAAAGTCCAAAAGGTTTGGATCCAAGAAAAGGAATTCATATTCTAAAATCTATGTAGCATTAAAATGACATAGATAGCCAACACAAAAAGATGCAAGGTTGTCATCATGCAACTCAAACCCAATCTAATCCTTAGAGTGTGATACAACGGTGTTTTAGAAATATGATTACTTGCAAAAACACTAACAAGAAAAAGTAGGAGGGTCAAAAGTGCTTTGGTAAATAATCATTGAAATAAAGTTTATGCAAAATAAAAGATCAATGCCCAAGTATAGATTTTCTTCAAAATGTTGTTAGAAAACCTTTCAAAATGAATACAATCATGAAAAAAGCAACCTTAATGAAATTTTTTTTCTTTTAATGATTCATGTTAACATCATGTTTATAATTTTCATCATTTAATGTTATATTTCACCAAATCTTAGCATATAAATGACATATGTGCAACTTAACAAAACATTTAGTAGATGCAAAAATATGATCACGTGGAAGAGTAGGTAAGTGGGAGAATAACCATGAATAATTTTTTTTAAAAAAAAAGCTTTGACCAATTCAATGATTAACAAAGACATTACAAATGAATTCTACAATAGGTAAAAATAAATCCAAGTTACCATATTTCTTTCCAATAAGACATCTGAGCCAATCACAAAACTTTGATTAACTATCCCAATTTGTTTGTTTGTTAATATGTGGATGAAAAGTGAAGACAATTTCAACATATTTATAAAAAATTCTATAACATTTTAAAAAAACAATTAATAATTGTAACATCCCTATCATATACAAGAGAAAAAAGGAAAACCATATGATTTAACTTCTTTCAAAATCAATTTTGAAAAAAAAATTATTATTAAAAATAAAATATATCATTTTAGAAAACCTATGAATCACAACCAAAATAAAATCATACCGAACTATTCTAGGCAAATCAAGAACAAAATGCATACTTTTATCTTTCTAATGACTAGGTAGAATAAGAAAAGAAGTATACAAACTAGAGTTTTGCTTCTTTGCCTTAGTTAATTGACAAGTATTACAATGAGAAATAATTCTAGAAACATTTCTTTTTAATAATATTTCATAAAATATATACTCGATAAGGAAAATACTTGTATCCCTACTAGAATGACATGTTAAACCACCTATATGTATCACCTAAACATGAAGATTATCTTATACACATGGATTATCTATACACTAAGGTATGTTTTTAAGAGATCACTTCTTAAAGAATAAGAAATTCAAAACTTAGAGGCTCTATTCAAATAATCATCACAGTAATAAAATCAGCATATTATTGAAAATTACCATTACTAACTTCCTAAGAAATAGATAATAATTTAAACAAATCAAGTAGTCATCTTTCATTCTCTCAAAAATCATAATTTCAACACTAATAACATAAAAAAATATAAAGTACACAACTAAGAGCATAAATATCTATTTTTTTTAATACCAGAACAATGTTTTGAGAATTTAAATACCATGATGTTTAGTAATAAGAAAACAACATAAATTCCTATAAAAAATAAATAATACCACTACTACTGAAGAGACTAAACTACACCATCAAGTTCTTTACTATAAATTGAATATTATGTTTAAACTCATTGAATTTTTCTTTAAATAATGTTATATGATGTTATTCTTAACCCAAAGCACCACCAATAATCATAAGAAGTATCACAAGCAACCTCAAAAACTTTATTAAAATAAAAATGATGTGACACGCGCACTTTAGCTATCCTTAACTGAATTTCCTCAAAAGCTTTCTTAGTTACATGTGTCCATTTAAACCTTTCCTTTTTTTTAAGTAATTCGTTATAGGAATTATAACAATGTTGAATTTTAATAAATATCTTATAGAAAGTAGTTAATTAATGAAAAAATAGGCATCTCACTAACAATCATAGATATAAAGCACTCCTTAATAAATCTAACTTTCTAAGGATAAATCGAATTGTTTTATAAAAAAAAAACTAGAAAGCCTAAAAAACAAACTTAAGGTTGCATAAAATATATTTTAAAAAAACTAGAAAACAACTTATCTTTCCTAAGAATAAAGAAAAATTGTAAAAATGAGATTCAAATACTCCTCCTTAGACTTATTATAAATCAAAATAAACTACAAGAAACTTGCCAACAAAATTTTACAAAATATGAGTCGTATTTGCATAAAATTTCTTGACATACTAGATAAATCAAAAAAGCATAGTTTACCATTCATACAATCCATCTTCATTTTTTAATGTATTTTGCTACTTATCAGCGGCCTTGTACAAATTTGATGATATTGATTATGTAAATCAATTTTCATAAATCAAGTTGAACTTGTTAAATAATATAGCATATTTTTACTCTAACAATAGAAAATTCATACTTCATAGTGATCTTATTAATAATTTTAGTTTCCACACATATTCTTCAAAAATTATCCTTTTCTTTTGTTAAAATTATAGGAACAACATATAGATTAAGGATATGTATAATTAGTAATTTTGTCAAAATATCTTTCATTTGCTTATTCATTTTTCTATGCTTCTTTGGTTCATACTATAATGGGGAAGATTAGGTAAATAAGATCCAATAAATCAAATAACGTGTTGAATTTTCCTTATAAGAGCTTATGATGCGATCTTACTACACCAAAGGATATATTATACATTCCAATTAGGGCAATCGCAAGATCAACAGTAAAAAATCTCAAAGATACATTTAATGAGTTTATTCAGAATATTTGGGTCAAGATGTTGTAAATAATAAAAACTATTTCAAAAGATTTTTATCCCACGTTGGAAAAATAAGTCATTTATCTAGTGTTTATATAATGAACTTTGATATGATATAGTAACCAACAAGGAAAGAATAATGGGCTCGCACGCATTAGATTGAGTCGAGCAAGAGGAAAACCTCTGATCCCCCCCTCTCCGTGCGCGAGACAACGCGTATACTTTATGAACCTTTTGTCTATTGAAACCATAATTTTTTAAATACTTGGAATTAATTTTCTAACAACCATAAAATCCTAAAAACTTCTTTATTTTAAAACTTTTTTTAATAGTTACAACTCTTTAATTCTCAAACAACTCTTTTATTTTTTTTTTAACTCTTGCAACAGCTCTTTAATTTTCTAATTTATTTTTTGTCTAGCTGTTACATGTTAGCAACCTATATATACCATGCACTCTTACAGCAAAATGGTGTTAAAAAAACCATAGTATTTGTTGCGATGTCGCGGTCGCACAAATTAATTACCTTAGCTTCAAACACAACACACAAGATAGTATAGAGCAAGCAAGGGGCCGATCCCACGAGGAAGATTCAAGTTAGATTTTTATGCTAGATGATATGTAATTTGGGGGGGTTTGGACGTTATCTAGGCTAAAGCAAAAGAAAACAGAAAACTATCAAACTAAATTTAATAAAATCAGAAAATTATCAAGAGAACAAACCTTGGTCACAAGCACACATCCACCTACAGAAATCAGAACTGATCATGGAAACGAAACATCAATTTATATTCTGAATATTTATCTCTTCTTAACATTGGTTAGTTAACGGATCCGCCGTATAACTAGCCCTAACCATCAAACAACCACAGTGTCCGCACTAGTAATTTAATTCAATGGCAGCCTTAAGAACTAGATAAGTTGATTAATCAAGAAAACATAACTGTCCGCAGTCTATGTTTGATTTGATTGAATGTTCTCCCTAAGATTAATAACGTAGATCCGCCACAATTATTAAACTCAGTTGCTTCACAAGTTCATATACCACAACTCCGGTTTTGATATCAAACTTAACAATAGATTGTCTACAATAATAACTTAGAGTCCGCTCTAGCAATTAAAATAAACAATCATAGGAAAAATAAGCATAGGAGAACAAACATATTCATCATATAAACTGAAAAGAAAAGGTAAAATAAATCTCACAGTTCTTGAAATCCGAAGGTTTCCGTGTCCTTGCAACCAAGAAAAAGTGTTTAGCCTTGCATGTTTGTTGAACAACTAATCAAAAAGAAGAAAGAATGCATAATTTAGGGTTTCTTAGAGGAAGGGGGCGTTTTTCTCTCCTTGGCTGGCTGCTCCCCTTCTCTTCTCTCATTCTTTTTATATCCTAGGAAACCCTAGGTCTCTATTTTACAAAATAGTCCTCCATTAAGTAGATTGTTTACATTTAAGTACTTCAATAACTATTTTCCTAAAAAGGAGAAATAGCCTTGCATGAAATCTTCAAGCTTTGATTTAGAGGAGCTAAATTGCTGAAATAAAAACTTGGATATCAGTTTAAATGCTTCGGAATGTCATTTGGACTCGTTTCTTCACGAAACCTGTTTGCTGGCAGAATTCAGATGTCATCTTTGAAAAATCATATCTCCCTCATATGACATCGTTTTTGGCTGAAATTTTGAGCGTTTATATAACTTTGAGTCATGAATCCAACAAAATTGAGTTTGCATCAATTGGACTTCTGTAGCTCCAGATATTCAAGTTGGAATGGCCAAAGGTCAACACTGGCAGATTGCGAGATTTGACTTTGAAGGCTGCGATTTCCATGCTCTTCCTTATTTTATTTTCTTGCCTTAGATGTCCAGAAAGGTATGGATGTTACCTTTTTAATTCCACTGGAATCACTTCATTTCAACCTCTAGAGCTCACGCTCTGCACAAAACATCGACTGAAGGTCAAATCTGCCAATTATCTCCAATTTACTCCTTTTTGCATCTTTCATCCAAAAGTGCCTTCAAAACATAAAACAAAGAATATCAAGGCATTTTATATATAAAACATAGGCAAAACACTAGTTAAATGTGGGTGAAACTATTGAATAATATGGTTGCATCAAATACCCCCACACTTACCTCTTGCTCGTCCTCGAGAAAGGATAGGTAAAACCAAATTGAAGTTAAATTAAATGAAATCACTATGACTAATCTTCTAATCTCCCATCAATATCCAAGAATATATGCATTATAAACAAGAACACAATTAAGAAGGATAAAGAGTATAAATTTTCATGAATTTATTTACATGCAAACTTCAAAACTTAATTAATCGTCGGGATTTAAATGAAATCTATGCCATGCCAAAGTGATAGGTCCTCTCATTGATATACACTCCAACACTCACGTGTTTAGGGCTTATGTGTTTAAATCTCTCAAATTCAATCAATGAATATGTTCTACTATAAGCTTGCTCTTCAATCTCATCTCCATTAATAACATATTACAAACAATGCATGAATCAAAAGGTCTTATTTTCTGGTTGTAATGGGGCTAAGGTAAAGGTGAGGTAAAAGAGAGTAAAAGAAAAAGGTTCAAACCAAAGAAAGTAGAGCATTCTGAAAAATGATATTTCAAACAAGATATTCCATCGAAGCACATAAATTTTCCATCTTTAATCACCAATGCTTAACTTCTTTTGATTTCAAGCTTTTTCAATATAAAATCTTAAGAACATAAAGGAACACTTTTTTTTTCTTTTTCTTTTTCTTTTTTTTTTTTTTTTTTTTTTTTTACCTTTGGCAACTTTGCCCATCTTTTCATCAAACATCACTTCTTCTTTCTTTTCACATAATTTCCAACCATAATTCCATGAAATATCACTAGTATATGCTCTACTAATCCTTGGCCAAGGGAAAAGGAAAACATATATAAAGTTAAGGCTTATACATGGATAAAGCAAAGAAAAGATAAACAAGCTCAAAAGGGGTTTACTAAGGATAATATGCTTTAGGTTGGCTTTTTGGCTCAAATGGTTAAAATTCCTAATGCCTTTATCATCTTCATGTATGTATGTAATATGAATGTAATCTCAACAAGATATGAAGCAAGTTCTAAAGATACATATCATTGAAAGAAGGCACAATCAAAGAATATAATGTTGAAGGCTCAAAAGCTTGCATTGGTATAACACTATAAAGTCAACATGGCATATTCTCAAAGTCAATCCCTAAACCAATTAAACCTTAAAACTTGCATGCACACTCCTTCATTCGATTTATATCTTCATCTATCTCAACTAATTCTCATACATAATACTCATATTCTCATAAACCAATGGGAGTTCAAAAGATCAAACATACTTTTTTTTATTTTGAAAAATAACAAAGAAAACCAAAATTAGAAAACCAACATTCTCCCAATACCCCCACACTTAAAACATAACATTGTCCTCAATGTTGAAATAAAAGAAAAGGAATATTGGAGAATGACAAAAATAAAGTAAAATGCAAAAAATAAAAACAAGGGAAAAAGAAAGCAAATCTGTTTTTTTTTTGTGTGCTGGGTTGCCTCCCAGTAAGCGCTTTTGTTTTATGTCATTGGCTCGACATGTTGCATGCTTATTCTTCATAGATTGGTTCAGCTAACTCCGCAGAAGCGGTGAGTTCTGTCGTCCAACCTTCATAGAAAGGTTTCAAGCGATGCCCATTGACCTTGAGTACTTTGTTGGTTTCTAAACTTGTAATTTCAACTGCACCATAAGAAAAAACATTAGAAACAACAAAGGGTCCAATCCAACAAGAGCGCAATTTTCCAGGAAAAAGTTTCAAACGCGAATGATAAAGAAGGACTTTGTCTCCAACATGAAACTCCTTTCTTGTAAGCATTCGGTCATGAAGATTCTTAGTCTTTTCTTTGTAAATCCTAGCATTCTCATAAGCATCATTTCGTATTTCTTCCAATGTAATTCCAATCTTTTTGGGCACCAAAAGGATAGGCGCCACCCATTCATTGTCTATGATGGGGTGAATGACTCCTGCATCATGGGGAACAGTTTGGAAAACTTGCAAAGCCAATGCTGATTCATGCATGTTTTGGGGAACACATATATACTTGTCCATCTCTTCTATCTTGGTAAAATCATAGCCATAGCTCAAAGCTACGCTTAATCCATCCTCACAATCAAAATCAAAAACTTGCTGCACACACTTATCAATTTGGTCATAACATGTGATAGAATAAACATTGCTATAAGGATATGTCATTGCATCATGAAAATTGAATTCAATTTTTTCATCTCCTACCTTCATAGACAAGGTATCCTTACCACAATCAATCTTTGTGTTGGCAGTTTTCAAGAATGGTCTCCCAAACAATATAGGAGTGTTGGTTGATGAATCACAAGAATCATGTTCCATATCAAGAATATAAAAATCACATGGAATAACCAAACTATCAATCTTGACTAGGACATCTTCTATCACACCAAGTGGGTAAACAAAACTATGATCCGCAAGTTGTATTACAATGCTAGTTTTATTCAAAGGCTCAAGACTAAGAGAATCATAAACATGTTTGGGCATAACACTAATGGATGCACCTAAATCGCATAAAGCTCTTTTAAAACTAGCATTACCAATAACACATGGGATAATAAACGCACCCGGGTCTTTTTGTTTCAAAGGCAGATTCTTTTAAACAACGGCAGATACAACTTCACCCATACTTACCGTTTCATGACCTTTCAGTTTGAAAGCTCTCTTAGTAGTACACAACTCCTTCAAGAATTTTGCATACTTGGGAATTTGCTTGATAGCATCAAGCAAAGGAATGTTGAGTTCTACTTTCTTGAAAACCTCTAAAATCTCTTTTTCTTTGTCCTCTTTCTTTGACCTAGAAGAACTCACAGGAAAGGGTGGAATTGTTTTAAAACTGGAAGTCATTGATTGAGGACTTACCTTTAGAGTGTTGGTCGTGGTTTCAATTTGTGAAGGAGAAGGATGTTTCTTTTTTGTACTCAATTCAGTTTCTATCTCTTCTTCTTCCTCCATCTCAATTTGTTTCGACCTTTTCTCTTCAAGTTCTTTCCCACTTCGCAGCATGATCGCACTAACATTCTCTTTTGGATTCAATGCTTGGGAGGGCAATTTTCCATTCATTTGTGCTTCCAATTTCCCCACACTTGAAGCTACTTGCCCCATTTGCTTCTCCAAGTTGTGAATACTTGACCTTGTTTCCTGTTGAAAAGACATGACATTTTGTTGCAAGGTCACAGTGTTAGAAGCCAAAGTTTTCATCATCTCACGAAGATCATCACTGGATGACGACCCCATAACATTGGAGTTTGTGTATGGAGGGGGTTGTCTTGCTTGATAATTCTGTTGGGGCTGAAATCCATGGGGATGGAATTGTCGGCCTTGATTGCCTTGTTGAGGCTGGTTCCCATACCGTAGGTTGGGATGATCTCTCCATCCAGGATTGTACGTGTGGGAAAAAGGATCATACTTACGCTGAGGTTGTCCATTGAATGCTCCATCAACTGCATTAGCTTGTTCAATGTAATCTTCTTGCATTGTTGGGCACATATCTGAAGCATGTCCTTGTAAGGAGCATATGCTACAAACTTTCACCTGCTGTACATTGCCACAAGCCAAAGAACGCACAAGAGAAGTAAGATCATTAACTTTATTCTCAAGGTTAGAAATACTTATCTCATTTACTCGTTTATTTGCAAAGTCTCCACGAGTGCCAAACTGTTTCGAGTTGGCTGCCATGTTTGAGATCAATTGGCGTGCAGCCTCGGGTGTCTTATCTACCAATGCCCCTCCACTTGCAGCATCAATGATACTACGGTCAGTAGGCATCAATCCTTCATAGAAATATTGAATGAGCAGCTGATCGGGTATTTGATGATGAGGGCATTGAATGCACAGTTGCTCAAATCTTTCCCAATACTCGGAAAGTGTCTCTCCATGAGATTGTCGAATCCCACATATTTCTTTCCTTATGTTGGCAACTCGAGATGCTGGGAAATACTTCTCAAGGAAGATCTTCTTCATGCCATTCCACGTTCCAATTGAACCTGGGAGAATGGAGAAAAGCCATACCTTTGCTGCCCCTTTTAAAGAGAAAGGGAAAGCTTTCAACTTAACCTGTTCTTCATCAACTCCATTCGGTTTCATGCCAACGCAAACCATATGGAATTCCTTGAGATGAGTATGAGGATCTTCTCCTGCAAGACCATTGAAAGTTGGTAGCAAATGTATAAAACCAGATTTGAGCTCAAAGTTTACATTATTGTCGATGTTTATGCACAATGGCTGATTTTCCACGTTAGGAGCAGCAAGCTCCTTGAGTGTTTGTTGTCGTGCAACAGCCATGGTGTTAAGGCGAGCTTCCTTTCGTAACCTGCGTAAAGTTTTTTCTATTTCGAGATCCAAATGCACTTGAATTTGATTAGTAGAACGGGTTACTGGCATAAATCATCAAGAAAATTCAAAATAAACCAACCACACAAGAGATCGAAAACAATGCAAATTGTACGAAAATCCTACGGTAGAAAACAAAAACTGCCTAAAAACCCTAAAAAACAGCGGAATTTGGCCTCGATAGGGTGGGGCTAGTGGTTTTCCACTAGTCCTGTTTAGAACGTCGTTTCCCTTCAGGAAACAAATGGCCGATACCTAATTCCACCAAAAAATCTGTTTTGAACAGTACCGCTGCCGTAATGAACAGTACCGCAGCAAACAAAAATTCTGTTTTTTTTTTTTTCAGAAAAAGAAATAACAATCACAGCAAATAAAAATAATAGCACAAGAATCAACTAAAATTACTTCCCCGGCAACGGCGCCAAAATTTGTTGCGATGTCGCGGTCGCACAAATTAATTACCCTAGCTTCAAACACAACACACAAGATAGTATAGAGCAAGCAAGGGGTCGATCCCACGAGGAAGATTCAAGTTAGATTTTTATGCTAGATGATATGTAATTTGGGGGGGTTTGGACGTTATCTAGGCTAAAGCAAAAGAAAACAGAAAACTATCAAACTAAATTTAATAAAATCAGAAAATTATCAAGAGAACAAACCTTGGTCACAAGCACACATCCACCTACAGAAATCAGAACTGATCATGGAAACGAAACATCAATTTATATTCTGAATATTTATCTCTTCTTAACATTGGTTAGTTAACGGATCCGCCGTATAACTAGCCCTAACCATCAAACAACCACAGTGTCCGCACTAGTAATTTAATTCAATGGCAGCCTTAAGAACTAGATAAGTTGATTAATCAAGAAAACATAACTGTCCGCAGTCTATGTTTGATTTGATTGAATGTTCTCCCTAAGATTAATAACGTAGATCCGCCACAATTATTAAACTCAGTTGCTTCACAAGTTCATATACCATAACTCCGGTTTTGATATCAAACTTAACAATAGATTGTCTACAATAATAACTTAGAGTCCGCTCTAGCAATTAAAATAAACAATCATAGGAAAAATAAGCATAGGAGAACAAACATATTCATCATATAAACTGAAAAGAAAAGGTAAAATAAATCTCACAGTTCTTGAAATCCGAAGGTTTCCGTGTCCTTGCAACCAAGAAAAAGTGTTTAGCCTTGCATGTTTGTTGAACAACTAATCAAAAAGAAGAAAGAATGCATAATTTAGGGTTTCTTAGAGGAAGGGGGCGTTTTTCTCTCCTTGGCTGGCTGCTCCCCTTCTCTTCTCTCATTCTTTTTATATCCTAGGAAACCCTAGGTCTCTATTTTACAAAATAGTCCTCCATTAAGTAGATTGTTTACATTTAAGTACTTCAATAACTATTTTCCTAAAAAGGAGAAATAGCCTTGCATGAAATCTTCAAGCTTTGATTTAGAGGAGCTAAATTGCTGAAATAAAAACTTGGATATCAGTTTAAATGCTTCGGAATGTCATTTGGACTCGTTTCTTCACGAAACCTGTTTGCTGGCAGAATTCAGATGTCATCTTTGAAAAATCATATCTCCCTCATATGACATCGTTTTTGGCTGAAATTTTGAGCGTTTATATAACTTTGAGTCATGAATCCAAAAAAATTGAGTTTGCATCAATTGGACTTCTGTAGCTCCAGATATTCAAGTTGGAATGGCCAAAGGTCAACACTGGCAGATTGCGAGATTTGACTTTGAAGGCTGCGATTTCCATGCTCTTCCTTATTTTATTTTCTTGCCTTAGATGTCCAGAAAGGTATGGATGTTACCTTTTTAATTCCACTGGAATCACTTCATTTCAACCTCTAGAGCTCACGCTCTGCACAAAACATCGACTGAAGGTCAAATCTGCCAATTATCTCCAATTTACTCCTTTTTGCATCTTTCATCCAAAAGTGCCTTCAAAACATAAAACAAAGAATATCAAGGCATTTTATATATAAAACATAGGCAAAACACTAGTTAAATGTGGGTGAAACTATTGAATAATATGGTTGCATCAGTATTATTTCTCTGTGTTTGCAAGGCTTGCTAGTATTTTTTTTGGATCTTGGTTTGACTGCTTCTATAACCTTCATTTTAAAGGAAAAACTATTTCTATAGCCTTTATTTTCTTCTTAGTCTTTAGGTTATTATTACTTATTTGAGTCAATTATAAGGGAACCTTATATAAGTCCACCTAAGAGGGGTCCATTAGACTTTATTTAAGTCTAGAGTTAGTATAAATAAAGGCATAACCAGACATGTAAGTTAGACAATTTAAATTAATAAAACTTCTTGTTTACCACACTTGTTGTGTGTTGGTGGGATAATCTCTCTACATTAGTTCTCTAAAGAACTGAAAACGACTTATCAAAGAACAACTGGCTTCGTGGCGTCATCCTTATACTTCTCGTTCGTGAATCAATATTCTTTAGGTAGGGGTTTTCCGTTTCCAAATGTTTAACATGCTGAAAATCAAGTTAGTAGAATATATATATATATATATATAAGGACATTTTAGTAGAATATATATATAAAGTATACTAAATGTTTAACATTTAAGGACCATTTGGTTGTTTTGAGAAAAAATATATTTTCTATTCTGAAAATGTGTGATTTTTACATGGAAAATATTGTATTTCTTGGATATGTTATTAGTTTAAATGGTATTGAGATGGATGAGAAAAAGGTTAGGGTTATCCAAGAATAGTCTATACCTAAGTCAATCACTAAGGTAAGAAGTTTTCATGGTTTGACTAGTTCTTATAGAGATTTGTTAAGGATTTTAGTACTTTACTCATAGCTTTAATTGAGATAGTTGGGTACCTAGAAGCATTGTGACTGGCATGATATTAAATTTCATAGCTAATTTTGGAAGGTTTTTTGGGGGGAATTAGAAAAAAAAATTGTTATTTTCTATTACTTGTCATCCACAAACAGATAGTCAAACTGAAATAGTTAATAGAACTTTACTATATTGTTAAGAACTATCATTCAAAATAATTTAAAAAATTAGAAAGATTTTATGTCATTTATCGAATTTGTTTATAATAGGAGTGTACATTTTACTACTGATTATTCTCCTTTTGAAATTGTCTATGGTTTTAATCCCTTGACTCCTTTGAGTTTTTTTCCTTTACCTATTAATGAAAGAGTTAGTCTTAATGTCAATAGAAAAGCAAATGTAGTAAAGACTCTCCATGAGAATGTGAAGTGACAAATACAAAAAAAAGAGCAATATGCATTCATAAAAGGTGAAAGAGGATTATTTTTAACCAAGTGATTGGATTTGGGTGCATATATATGAAGAGAGAGATTTTCTCAATAAATAAGATCTAAGTTGATGTTGAGAGGGGCCTGATCTATTAATTCATGCACAAGAGGGGCATGATCTATCTACTTAATGGGCTAATTAATTTCAGCAATTAGAGATTTATTTTTCTTAATGCATAATCTCATTCAAACAAGCATGATTTTTTATCTTATTGTTGAATCGGGCTTAAATTTACCACACACTTCTAGAGGTCTTTTATATATTAGGTTAAAATTTCGGAGCAATCGAATATCAGAAAGGTCTTGTGATAAGACCTAGAAGCTATTGTGCAGGAATTGTATTAGTTTCTTAGTTGATTTAGGATTCTTTTTGCTATTTTATTTATAACTCTTTTATTATTTCATCAACATTGTTTAGGATTTTTTACCTATTATAAATAGAGTTGTTTAGCTCATATTCAGGTTTTTTTTATAGACCTTGATTTTAGCAATTATTATTATGTGAAAGTGATTTTGCTCATACTTTTTGGCTCTTTATTAAATTACTCTGATTTATTAAAGAATTAATCAAGCTTTATGACATCTTCTATACTTTTTGATCACATCTCTTTATAAGCATTGGATGGGGGTTTGGTTACTTATAATCTTGGTACCTTAGTACAAGTTATCATGGTATCAAGCTCAACTCCAAACCTAATCTTAGTTTTCTTGAGAATAGTATATTTAACTATACGTTTCTAGATTTTTATATCTATGGGATTCACATTAGCTTACTTAGTTCTCACATTTATTAATATCACTATCATCAAAATCATGCTCTAAAACTAAGTTCCTCTTTGGATAGTTAGTTGTTATAAGACCTTTAATACAATAATGTTGGCAAAGTCTAGAAAATTACTAACATGTGAATCACTGGCTACCCACTAGAGAAATTATTAAAGTTTTAGAAAGAAAAAAAATTTACTTGGCATTGTTATTTATATAGATAGATTAGGAGAAGGATTTAGATCGATGGAATTATATTGATTGGGTCATTATTTGAGAAGAAAATGTCATATTTTACATTTATAACTCAACAGCTTTATGACAAGCATCCTCCATTATCTCTAGAGAATTAAAAAGAAGTATTTTATTTATATTTATCTTAAAATTGACCCTACATGTTGATTGTCTAAAATATAACATTTATTTAATGAATTGACTCTTATCGTGATTTGGATAGTTAACTGATATAAGACTTTTATTACAAAAATGATGGAAATGTCTATAAAACTACTAAAATGTGAACCACTAGACTAACCACTAGAGAAGTCATTAAAAGATTTGGCTTCAATTCTTAGAGAAAAAAAATTACCTAACATTGTTATCTATATAGGAAAATTGAGAGTCAGATTTAAATCAATGGAATTCTATTGAAAGGGTTATTCTTTAAGAAGAAAATGTCATCTCTTACATTTCTAACTCAACAACTTTATGACAAGCATCCTTCATTATCTCTGGAGAACTAAAGAATTATTTTCTTTTTATTTATCTTAAAATTGACCTTAAGTGTTGATTATTTAAAATATAACATTTATTTAATGAATAACTTATATCATAATGTTGACCAATTAGATAATTTTGGATCAATTATCTTTTCTATTCTTCATTTCTTTTCTGAATAGAAACTATAATTATAAATTGAATCCTAAATGAAAGTAGATAATAGCTTCACAAATCAAAAGGAATGTAAGTAACTTTACAAAACTTTTATGGATTAGAAAGAAAATATGAATAAAAAAATCTAGAAAAAAAAAAGCAATAAAAAAGTACAGATAAAAGCTATAAATAAAAGCAAGGAAAAATGAATGCAAAAAAATAAAGAATAAGTTGCATATAGAAAGGTATAGAAAGAGATTATGTACATAGGGGTTTGTCATTGTTTCTAATAAATTAATGGCCTTGTTATATTGTTATGGAGATTAAATCCTACAAGGACTATAATTCCTAAACCTATTAACTATTTACAATAGATAAACAATTTATATAATGAATTCTAATATAATCTAAATTCTTAAATGTGTGTATCTCCTTCTTAGCATTCATATAAACCCTAAATAATTTGTACTTCTTGTTAATTTAGTCTTGTTCTGAATAAGACTTGGTCATCTAGTTAATCACGCAAACCCTTATCTTTGTGATCAATTGTCTTTTCATGGTCAATTACATCTTTTATATCTTCTAATTGATCATAACTTCTAACTCTTTTGATTGATCGTTTTCTATCCTTTTTAGTGGATTTGGGTTCTTTTTCAACTTGGTTTATTTCACTATTGACAATCAATTTTAGCCTTTATTTTCTTATTTAATAGTGAACAACTATTATTTTTATTTATATGACACATGGGTTGTTAGTTGAATAAATGGCACTTTATGTGTGATAATGCTCCAATATGGCTAGGTTTTATAATTATATTTGCATTACAAACATGTGATATATAGGATATGGTTGGAAGCTCCCATAAATCCTTATTTAAGCATTTTTTATTATTATTGAAAGATATCATGGTACTTGCTTTCTAGGTATTTGTGTGAGAGATCAATTTTGTCTAAGCTCATTCTCATTTTGAATTTGATTAAGCTAATCAACCATGGCCTGTATGATCCCATTGACTACCACATTGTTATTTCGATAAGTCAGGTTCATTGAGCTTTTCATATCCCAATGAATGGATCTTAAATCAACATTAGAAAATTTCATTTATTAATAAAAGGATGATCCTTTTTAAGGAGTCATTACTAGTTGATTAAGACCCTGTTTGTTTACCGGAAAGTAGTTTTATTTTGGAAAGTGGTTTTTATAGAAAGTGAATTCCTGCAAAGTGAATTATTTTTCAATGCTTGGTAGTGTGATGAAAAATGAGTTAAAAAACACTTTTTAATGTTTGGCTAAGTAATGGAAAATGAGCTGGAAAATAACTTCTTCTTTTTTCCAAGTTTATTAAAAGAATGAAGATTATATCTGACAAATAAAAAATTAAAAAATCACTGAATTGAAAATAAAATCAATTTCATAAATTATTTAAAATAAAATAAATAACAATCAAAAGAATGGAAACCAAATCTGATAGATGAGAAATTTCAATTAGGAAAAGGATAAAAGAAAAACAAATAACAATCAAAAGAATGAGGACCAAAGTTGGTATAAAAATCAAATTAAATCAAATTTTAAGGGATAAAATTGAAAAAAAAATCAAAACAAAATATATAGCAATCAAAAAATTGATAACCAAACTTGATATAATTAACAAATAACAAGATATTTTTTAATGTTTCACAATTTTTAGAAAGTGTTTTCCGCCCAAAATAAAACCAAAACACTTTCTTGGAAACCAAGTTAAATGTTTCTTTAACTGTAAAGTGTTTTTTATTGACCACCTTTCTAATGGTAAACAAATACTAAAAAGTTTAGAAAGTGGTTTTCTGGAAACCACTTTCATGAAACAAATGGGGCCTAAATTTTGTTCATGGTGATTGTTATCACCTAACTACACCATCAATCCTTATAAAAAAATGATATGCATGAGCTTGTGCTAAAGATGTAAAAACACCATTATGTCCTCTAGAAGTTGGTGAAGACAATAACATTATGATTGTGACATGGGGCATTTTTTATATTATTTTTGGCATAATAATGTTTATTTTATTATTTTCTTAATTGTTAAGATTTTGTAGGTTTCAATAAGTTTAAGAATAGTCTAAAATGTGGTTTGGTTAATTTGATTGTTGTATTGATTTGAAATTTTGATAGAAAATTTTAAAGGTCTTATTTCCTATTAAATATTGAAATTTTGCGATGATTGGGAATTAGAAAGACCTTCAAATAAAATATGAAACTTATTGTGCAGAATTGTGTTTATTTTCCTTGTTTTATTTGGATTTTTTTCTATTTAAAAATCCTAATGCTATATGGATTTTATTAATTATGTAAGTTTTAAATCAAAATCATTTTTCTATAAAGAATTTTAGGTCTAGAACTAATATAAATAGGGATGTTTAATTTATTTTTAGAAAGATTAAGACTATGTAGACTCTTATAAAATATCAAAGATTTTCTCTAATTCCTTTACAGTTTTAAGGTTGTAACTTTAGAGATTGAGAACCCTAGTTGTTATCTATGTTATACATCGTGTTAGTTGGTATTATAGCATATTGACCTCTTTAATAAATAAAGATAGTAGCAACCCATTTTGCAATGCATAAATGGAGGTGTTAGCTAAGAAAATGGATCGATTGGATCAAATTGTGGAAGGAATGTCCCTGATCATGGCAGCATTGTCTACTAACATATAATGAGTCCTTTAACTTGTAAGAGGTGCAACAAGATCATGAAAGGAAGAGAAACTTGCCTAAAGACTTATGTCGAGGCAAGCCGAACCTTAAACCTATTCCTAAATTTGATGAGATTCATTTCTATGATGAAACTTTTTCAAATAAAAGATTTATTAATTGATTGACAGAGTTAGAAGCTTACTACAATTTCAACAAGATTTCTTATTATTAAAAAGTAGAACTTGTTGCACACAAACTTTCTTATAGTGTTAGAGAATGGTAGTTTGAAGTTCTAGGATTTAAAACTCATATTGGTAAGCCTTTAATTCCATAATAAGAAGCTTCGGGACAATTATTAATTTTGAATTTTATAAAGAATGATTACGAGGAGATTTATATTTGGTAGATTATTATTATTTTCTTTGTGTTCAACCTTCTCAAATTGCATGGAAGAAAAATATAGAGGAGATGTTATCTCTTTAAAGTAAACAATTTCAACATCATAATAGTGACAACAATAACATTATTATAAATATTACTCTACTTTGTCAATGTTTAATATACTAATGGTGAAGAAGAAATCAAGAAAGCACCTAAATTAGAATTTTATAGTGATTCTAAAAATCTTACAAACTAGGACATGGAGGACACAATGATTTATAACAAATCTTATGGAGATATTGTAGAAAATTATCTTGGAATTCCTTTACATACAAAGGTCAAAATAATAGGAGTCACTGATGATAGAGGTCAAGTTTGAAATAAAAGAATGTGTGCAGAAACTATAAATGGACTTCTTATTAGTGAAAAGTATAATATTAGATATGGGTTTTGTTTTATCATGCACACATCATAAATTAGAATTTTAATTTCACAGGTCAAAGACATGATACTTTATGAATAGGCTAATAACCACGTTATATTCAAAGTATCTATTTCATTGTAGTGGTCAAGTTTAATTTCTGACAATTAACTCTAAGGCTAGTTTTTTAAAGGTAGAGGGGAATGACATGAGGCACTTTCTATATTATTCTTGGCATAATAATGTTTATTGTTTTTATTTTCAATTGTTAAGATTTTTTAGGTTTTGAGAAGTTTGAGAAGAGTCCAAGATGTAGTTTGACAAAATGAGTATAACTTTTGAACTCATCATTGGATTAAGCTTAGATTTTGATAATAGATTCTGAAGGCCATATTTCGTATTGAACTTTAAAATTTCATAATAATCGGATATTAAGAAGACCTTTAAATAAAGAATGGAAGTTATTGTGTGGAATTATCTTTATTTACCTTGTTATATTTGAGTTCTTTTTCCTGCTTTGATTTGGACTTTTAGTTTAATTAGTGTTTTTTTATTTAGAAACCTTAATTCTAGATGGATTCTATTAGTTAGGTAAGTTTTAAATAGGAATCATTTTTCTATAAAAGATTTTAGGTTTAGAACTATTATAAACATGGATGTTTAGTTTATTTTTTGAAAGACTCAAATTATTCATACTTTTATAAAATATCATAGATTTTATGTAATTTCTCTATATTGTTATGGTTGTAACTTTATGGCTTGAGAATCCTAGTTGTTATCCATGTTATACGTTATGTTAGAATTGTGAAAAAAGTATGGGCTATATAGGAGCACTTTAACTTTGTCCATGTGCAACTCTAAGCTATTGAGGAGGGTTAGATGATGAGGAACCATCACATGGTATGTCTAATTAAGGTTGTTTAATTGTTTCTTCTATTGGTGATCAGTTTTTAGATTCTTCATAGCTATGTAATTGGCCTTTATTAGTTGCTTGCAATGATTGTTTATCACTCATAACAATAATGATTTTACCAAATTGTTTTTTAGGTGATATGATGACTAATTTGTTATTGTATTTACAAATAAGTCATGCCTTTTTCTAGCATTTGGTAATGTAATTATTTAAGATAATTATAAGGTCTCACCACTCACTAATTTATTGATCTGTTAGATTTTTTGGATTAATTATATTATTTGTTTCTCATTTATCCATTCTAATAAGGAGAAAATAAAATTAGAAATTTAATCATAAACGGAGACAAATAACAACCTTGTAAATCAAATAGAAGGTAGAAAACTCTTCTTAACTTTAACAAATTAGAAAGAAAGAAAATATGAATAAACTAATTAAAAAAAACATAAGAAAGCAATATATATGTAAAGATAAAAGTTGTAAATAAAAACAAGGAAAGGAAAAGCAATAAAAAATGATAAATTGCAAAGAGAAAGGTAAATTACTAAGAAAAAATTTGTGTATATAGAACTGATCATTATTTTTAATAAATGGAGTCTTTTATAGTGTTATAAAGATTAAGTTCCACATGAACTATAATTTCACAAATTGTTTACAACATATAAGGAGTTTACATAATGAATTCTAATGCAATTTGAATTCTTAACTATGTGTCTCCTTTATGGTAGTTTATAAACCATAATTAACATCTACCACTCACTAGTTTAATTTGTTGAGGAATTGTATTTTAAATAAGACTTGATCTTCTAGTCAATCAAATAAACTCTCTAAACTCTATGGTTAGGTTTTTTTTCTGGTTAATCACGTCTTCTAACTCTCCTAATCGATCATGACTCCTAGCTTTCTTTTTTTGATCGCTTCCTATCTTTACTAGTAGATTTAGACTTTTCCTAACTTGATCGATTTCATTGCTAGTGAACAATTTTAACTTTTCTTTCTTTGTTTTGCAGTGAAAAACTATATTTTTTTTTATTTAGTTTGCATGAGTGTTTATTTCTCATGTAAACATGTAGATGTTTTCTTTCATTCTTGCATTATAATTTCCTAGCAAGTAATAGTCAACTCATGATGATGCTAAAACTATATTGTTATCATCCAAGTCCACGATAAGGCTTTTTTCCCATTTGTTTTATAAAAATGTTCAACATATATCGTGGATGGTCAAATTTAGCATTGATTTAGCCTACTCGTAATTATTGATTTTCCATAAGGATACGCTAACACCTCATCATGACATGGTGTTTTTTATTTTTTATTTTTTATTATTTTGTTTCATAATCATTGTAATTAATCTGGAGACTTGCTATATATATATATATATATATATATATATATATATATATATATATATATATATATATATATATATATATATATAAAAGCTAACAACAACACGGCTTTCCAAATTTTTGTACTCACATTCTCGTAAAAGATTGGTTGAGCTTTTAAGGAATTAGAGATGCTCATCATTTTATATTAGACTTGATCTTCAATTTATCCCTGTAAATCCAAATGCTGCCAATCTATCCTTTTATTTCGTATCATTCTTCTTTCTTTTTTTGTCAAGTATTATTATATAAATTGATAAAAATATGCTAAATATTAATTTAGATTAAAAAAGTCTAATGAAAGAAGAATGATTTTTTATTCAAAAACGTAATAAGTAATTAAATTTATCAGAACAAATTAAAGATTGATTCTAAAATATGAAAATAAATTGAATTAGTTTTTCAAAACTCTTGTAAAGGTTTATTCACTCACTGCTCCTTTTTTTTTATATATAGAAAAAACAAAAAAAAAGGTGGTGAAACACAACCCTACCAAACTGGAGAGCCTGCCCATTTTATAAGACTTTCCACCTCATGTTGTCACCTCTGTTCCTCGACCACTGTTGTCATTTCCCTCTACTTCTAGCCTTTTAGCTTTATTTATTTATTACTTGTAGACTGCCCTTGTTACCAGGAGTGCCGGTGGCCGACTCAGTGGTCACCCGCAGGCTCCTTCGATCAAGCTGGCGTTGCCATATATATTAAGCAAGGATTGACGAAAGAGTCACCGAAAGTGATTGCCTGGTTTCTTTCCAGCCTTGATCTTCGAGAGGCTCTAGAAACCGCACCATGTGTTATGGCTTTTGTTAAAGCAAACAAAATGCAGGGCGCAAGATATTCACCTTCCTAGACTTTGGTGTCGTCTTGGAAAATGTGGTGGTTAGTCTAAAGGAACTTGCTTTAGGGTTCATTCCTTTTTTTAGCAGAGGCTAAAAAGAGTTCCAAGCATGTTTCATTTCTTAAAATTTAGGATACCATAGATTTCAGCATGAATCTACTCTGCCAAACGCCTGAAAAGGGCAACCAAAGACATCTTTTTCCCTCCATGGGAGCACAAAAGACCCTGCCTAATCAATCTTGTAGAACCTAGCAAGCAAGAT
This sequence comes from Populus nigra, assembly GCF_951802175.1. Classification (NCBI taxonomy): domain Eukaryota; kingdom Viridiplantae; phylum Streptophyta; class Magnoliopsida; order Malpighiales; family Salicaceae; genus Populus; species Populus nigra. Next base: position 8,479,157 of record NC_084866.1, on the reverse strand, counting down.
CTCCCTGCAATAGGCACATAGAGCAAGCATGTCTTCGAATATGAACCCAACTGTTGGTGGAAACTGCGAATGAATGAATTCTATGAAAGCCAAGGAACGGAAATAAACCTTTTGATTACACTTCAGACGATTTGTAGAAGTAAAACAAAGTTTGATGATAAATTGATAGCGTCCACATCATAAAACTAGATGGAAGGTGCATCTTAACATCTGCATATATATATATATATATATACATGAGCATAACAAAAGGCATAGGGCCATCATCACAAAGGTACATGGAAACTAATCTCACAAGGCGAAGCTGTGTCAATACCATCCATTGCACGAAGTTTATAGGACTGGTCACTTCTCTGTAAGGTCATGCCTTATACAATAGTTATGATTCCATCCCTTGTGGCAGTATCATCGCCCATTTCACTCTCTATCATTGCTGAGTCAACGAGAGACTGCACAAAAAAAAACCTGGTGAAAAACAAAGTAAACAAACAAATACATTTATTACTTGATATTTTCTGCACCACCACCATTATCACACGAAATTGCCCCCCTCAATCTTCTTCGGGAACATGGATCTAAGCTTAGTACAGCCCAAAACTTGAGAGTGTACACAGTAATGATAACGAGGTAAAATTTCCAAGAGCTTTCCATTTTCTATTTTCATTCTTTGCAAAATACTGCAAGAATCATCTTATATGATGTTGGGTACATTGCAGTTTTACAAAATGCATGGTCTTACGTGGTTACCTCTGTGTTATGTTCTATTATTTGAGTTTTCCAATTCACATGGACAGAACAGAAGCAATTCAGTTTTACAAAATGCAACCACAAATTCATCTATGAACTCCAGCCATGAAATCAATTGTATAGAGAACCATCCAGCTATTTTGCGAAAACAGATTTCATACAATGAAGTAGAAACGTTGTAAATTTTATAAGCAATCTCCACGGAGTCATTGCAAGTAAACAGTTGCGAGTATAAATTATCTCATGCTCCTCATCTCAATAATGCTGTCCGAAGTGACAATGGTTGTACTTTAAATGAATACACAATTTGCATGAAAACAGTGTCTGTTACCACATAAAACAGTCAACATTGTCTATATTTGAATTAGATAGGTGGCCACACTATCCACACATAACACCCTATTTTTGTTTCAAAGTAAAAAAAGATCAAGATGATGTAAACATTCTTAAAAAGAAAAAGAAAAAAAGGTTTGTGGTCATTTACTCAAATGAATTTAATAAACTTGGCTAATGGCTAATTTAATAATATAATTAGAGAAGATATCAGCATCGAAGTGATAAAAAAAATTCAACAATGATTCAATACAAAAGATTAATGCTTGCTAATATTATGAAAATATATTTTACAATATTCTTAAAATATCACAATGATCTTATCTGTTAACAAAGTAAATTAAATGAGAACTAGAAAATTACATGGAAAAAAAAATATGAATCTCAATTTCCAGTAAATAACATGTTAAATGAGGAAATCAAAAAGAAAAAAATTAAAAAAAAATGAAATTGACCCGAGTCTGTCTAAATCAGCACACCAAATCTATAACGTAGTCGTGGAATTAAGAAACCGCTGTAAAAAACAAGTTAAATAACAATTCTCAAACCAACATAATATCAAAAGGTGAAATTGAAAAAAAAAAAGCAATGAAAATAAAAGGCTCGAGTAAACTTTGTTAAACCTGTTAAATCAATGACCCAGGACATGATATCGGGATAACTCTATAAAAAATAAAGTTTAAAAAATAACAAATATTAATTTCTAACAAACTCAATATTGAGGGATGAAACTTAAAAAACCTAAAAAAGAATAAAGTTAACCCGATCTAATCTTAAAAAATTGTGACACAAATTATGAGGCCAGATTGTAGCATAAAAGACAAACCCAAAAAAAAATTCAATGTTAAATTCTCAACTAATCAAAATAATTAGAGATAAAATTGAAAAAACAAATTAAACAAAAAAAAAGGATCAAAAAGGAAAAAAAATTATGATTTGAAAATAAAGATGACCAAATTTGACACAAATAAATCAAATCAAATCATGAGAGATGAAATTAAAAAACAATTTCAATCAAGAAAATGTTAAGAAAAAATATAAATAACAATCCAAACAATGAAGATCAAACTTGATATAAAAATAAAAAGTCAAAGATGAAGTTGAAAAAAAAATTAATTCAACAAATTATTCAAGACTAAATGCATTGCAATCAAAAGAATAAAGACCTAATTTGATTCAATAAACAAGTAACCAGACTTCTATGTTTTTTGCAATGTTCGACATGTTTTTCGAGAAGGAAAAGAAAAGAGGGAAGGAAGAAAAAACATGCCGCTAGCACTCAACCGCCGCTCATCTGATGGAACTCACCCAACCACAGTGACAGGGGCGTCGAGACGCATCGAACACCGCCTCAGAAAGCTGTGTTGGAAATTTTCACAGCACCGCACGTGCCACTTGAAAGGTACTGGCAGCACCCACTTGCTAGCGTGTTCCCAACACGAGCAAGCCTATTTTTTATTTTAATTATATTGTATATATATCAAAAGACCCAATCACCCTTGACCCTACATGAGAATTACAAAAAAAGTAAAATGAAATTACAAAAGTACCCCTGCATCCAAAACCAAGAGTTTAATTTTAAGAGGCATTTAAGTCATTGCACTGTGGAAAAAAATTGAAAAGTCCAAAATGCCCCTTAACCTATGTTAGATGTTTTTGTCTTTAAGGGTTCTTACATTATGCAACAAAAATGTAAAAAGATTGATTAACCTTGTTCAATTTTGTAATGACTAATGGGTCAAAAAAACTTCCCTCTCCCTAAGACCAAGTTAATTAAGTTTGTTCTTCAAGGGCAAAATGGTAATTTTATTGTACGAATCCAGCAAAATATAAGTGTGTGCACATTAAAAAACTGAGCTCTTTTAGCATTTTTTGTAATAAACAAGCAATAGCTAAGACACAAATAAGCAAAAACAGAGATATTTTATTGCATTAATAATTTTTAATGTGAAAACCAGATCACTTAAATTTACTGATTGTTAGTAGACCTAAAAAGCCTATATCAGACTAAAGGACATTGAGGATGGTGTATCAAACTACACATCTCAATGCTCGTAAAAGTAGTCGAAAAGGCATTTGGATTGGCAGGAATATATTGCTTGGTCTATAAATGCTACAACTAAAATGAGAATAAAGCATCTTATCAACCTTTTATAACACACCAACGCATGATATGCAAGCCCCTTCTTAAAGCTAGAAAATAATGTGTACGTGCCCTTTACTCATGCACAGAAAATTTATCAAAATGAATCTCTCATATTAAATTAATATGATGACAGAGTCGCAGGAATAGATAAGCTATAAAATGAGAGACAACCTAAAAATTACAAAGACATACAATAGATTACTGTGGAACTGGTGCAGAACAATTTGCATGAATTTCCCATGTCAATCAAAAGCGCACACAGTACGTTTAATACCATGTTTGGTACCCAACTAAAAAGAATCTGAATAATCCTAAGTCCTAATTGCTTGGTTAGTTATGCATAAGAATATGGAAAGTAACCTTAAGTTCCTGTTCACAGCTTTTAAGTCTGTTGGTGTATTCTTTCACTTGCAGAAAACATTTTTGTAGCTGCAGGAGAAAACAATCATTAAAACAAAAGAAATGACCCAAAAAGTGCTACTCAACCAGCCATAGGGTAAATGTTGCAATTACCTTGGTCAACTGCATCCTACGTTGCGAGGAGAGCTTCTTTGCAGTCAGCAAAGCACCCTCTAATATCTGCATTGATCATCAAAAGTCAGGGAAAAAAGCAGACAATGGAACACTGTCTAAGCTAAAAATGCTTGCCTTGAAATTAAAGAAATACCAGAGCTTTTTTCTGTAAATCTGAAACAAATTGCTGTTTATTTTCCAACCTCTCCTCCATATGAGAAACCTGATAAGCCAAAACATAACTGCTTAAAGAAAACTTAATGCATGGGAGAGAAATTATTATGTACTCAAGGCATATTGCTTTCTCACTCACATAAAGTGGGTCCCGCAATGATAATTTCCCATGGGATCCATTTTATGTGTATCGGGAAGGGAGCGGAGCAATACACTGATAGTACTACATAAGATATGATGGCCATAAAAAATAAGAAGCTACATAATCAACTTCCTCAATTTTGTTTACTCCCACTTACAAGGTGATACCATTGACTGATATATGCAGTACGGGGAGATAATGCGAGCATTTTGTCTTTAATTTCATGCTTTATATTTATTTCCAAATAAACAGCATGAATCACGTCAAATCCATCCATTAAAATCAGCTGTGCAATTGGATGTGTGGCTCATGCCTTTACAAACATAGGAAAATCGAATGAAAAATCACAAATGTCTCTCATTTAAAACTCAAAGGAGAAAGCAAACCTTGTTTTTAAGTTCATCATGCGTCTTAGTTGATCTCTCAAATTTTTCCTTCACCTGATAATAAGACGAAATCAGTAATGACTGAAAAGTCAAAAAACTCAACCCTAAACAAGAGCGTAACTCGTTTTACAAATTAAATTGTTCCAGGCTAACCTCATCATGGTAATCATCACTTGAATATGATGAAATTTCCCTTTTATGCTGGTCATTATATATGGAACTGGAAAACATAATGGACATTTTTATTCAGATAATTCTAATCAATTAACATTGTGACAGTGGAATAAATATAGCACACTCTCTTTACAGAATCATGTCCCCAACAGGCAAAAGAATGCAGACCTTATCAACCAATTGATATGTAATACATGTTCAGCAGAAGTGAACTTTTGAAATGGTTCAGTTATTGATTTTGAACTAGAATTAAATTAATTGTAAGAAAGCACCAATCCAAAAACAGATAACAAATTATAATTTTTAGGACTGGTAATACTTGTTCATGACCATGAGATGGAACTTTCACCAACCATGGGCATATTATGATCATAGAAAAACCAAATTTCAAGTATCTGTGTCCATGAGAGACATCATTACCACACCAACCTTTACAACTCCTAGTTGGCATATGAAGCACAAATTGAAATCCCCATCGAAACAGCCTCAATATTTGCCTTAAAATTCTACTAACTGCCATTGCTGACTGACATTCCTACATGTATCACTCTCACAAGAACTCATGCTATTATTGCACTTTCCACATTTCTTCTTCAATGACAAGATTTTAGAAATTTGCAAAGTACTTTCATCAAAAACAAAATCACAAAAGTACCATTCCTTTGTGACTGTTCCATCCAACAAAACTTTGCTAAGTATTGTGATGGTCTAGCATGTAAAAACCTCATTTAAACTCTCTGAAGGAAAAGAATATCCTGACTCAGTGACCAAGAGAAAATCCCTAAAGCAGAACCATAAAATTTGTTTTTAAAAATCTGCTTCTGGATTATCTGTGTGGTGTAGCAAGTTTTCCTCTTTCCTTCATTTGTGTGTATGTGGCAGGAGGGAAGATGGATTGAATTAAGACGATAAACTTGATCTACTTGAGAATTTACTTTTGCTTCATGCTGCAATTTTTATTCCCTTTACAAGCACCACATCAGACACAACAAGAACCTTATAAGATGAATGGATATGTAAACAAGCACAAATATAGAGTTAACTTACTGACATGGAGCATGGTACAACCATATTTATGAACCAAATAGACAAGAACAAGCATGAAGAGAAGTCCGTGAAGAAACCCGGAAGCATCTAATATGAAGCTTCAAGTTGTTATTTTAATTATTTTTCTAGTTAATTTTGGATTTTAATTATTTGTTTTTAATTAGTATTTAGGAATTCTATTGCTAGATGGATTCTATTAATTAGGTAAGTTTTAGTTATGAATCATTTTCTATAAACAGTTTTATTTTTAATTAGAAATCCTTTCTCATAAAAGATTTTAAGACTAATATAAATAGAAACATCTAGTTTATTTTGAGAAGAAGGTTATTATTAAGACTTTTAATAAAACAATAGAGAGTTTTTTCTAAATTTCTCTACATTCTAAGTCTGTAACCTTAGGACTTGAGAACCCTAGCTTTTAACCACACTATACACAATGTCTCTTTCCAAAGTTTTTCTTTTCATTTTGGTGGAATGTGGCATGTCTAGATATATGTAGGTAACCAATTTAAGAGTTAAGATGCATCAAAACCAAATTGTTGCATAAGTATGTCGTATGAAATATGTTCAGATACCAAAACACCAATGAATGACATGAAAGATAGGCAACATAAACAAAGACAATATACCCATTCAGTTTCCTTGAGCTCTGATCTGAGGCCTTGTCAACAATTGTAGGATTGCCATTGGTTCCACCCATCTCCCAATCTCGATCCCCATCAAGATCATGACTCCTTTCCTTATTCCTATCACTCTTCCATTCTTTTTCTTGCTCATTATTCTCCAATTCTCTCTCTCGGCTACGATCTCTACCATAGAAACCATCCCTTGCTCGATCATGAAGACGTGCATGCTCATATCCTCTTTCACTGTCTTCATCATAGCCCCAAGAGCGATCCCGCTCTCTAGACCTGTCATTGTGCCATTGTCGGTGCCTGTCATGATCATAGTCCCTTTCACGACCTCTTTCCCTACCCCTCTCTACATGAGATCGGATATCTTCTCCAGTGAAATTTGATTTTCCACTTCTACTCGTTACTCCATTTACTCTTACAACTCGACCATCAATAGTCTATAAACAATCCTCACGGTGTCATAAGCTAAAAAAATCTAAGAAAATCCATCAAAAAAAAGGAAGAATTGCAGAGAGAGAGATTCTACCTTGCCATTCATGTCATTGATGGCATCAATTACAGATCTAGGATTTCTGAAAGTGACAAAGCCATAGCATTTTCCACTTGTCCCATGGTTATTAATAATCTGGAAAGCATTATCAACGAACTCAACTCTCTAAAGTTCTAAACCATCTATTTCACTTGTAATTTTTGTTGCAAAGGAGAAATTAACTTCTATTTTTATTTTTTTTATTTATTTATTGTAGAATTTGAAGTAAGAACGGATGAATTAATTACCTTAACAGCAACAATGGAGCCATAGAGATTGAAGACTCTGCGAAGAGTATCCTCGGAGGCATTGTAAGGGAGTCCTCCTATATAAATTGACCTATCATCATCTATTGTCATTGTCTTCCTCCTCCCTGTAGCTGTAGCTGCACCTGCAGGTATGTACTATCAATCCATTACTTTAACCCACTCTTGTTTGCTAGTTTAAATTTTAGAATGCTATAGAATTTCTCGCAGAAAGTTTATAAGATAGAGAGCTTGCAATAAGTTCTCAACAGGAATAGCCAATCAAAGCTTCTTTTTTTCAACAAAAAACCTGACTTGCCTCAAACTGGTTCAACACCATACATGGTATTGCAGAATGAATTTGGTTTGATATTATGATACACTAACATCAAAAACCAATCTTTTTATCTAAACCCAACTTTGTTTTTAAAACAGAAGGCATGTGATTAGGGGCATAAAAGATCAAACAACATAACAAAGAACTACACGCTAAACCTGATATAGATAATGGTAATTGTTATAATATTTTGTCAAGTATCTTCATGGAACTCATTCTCCTCTAATGAATCACGAACATAATTTAATTTATGAACAAAACAAAAACTACTTGTGGTTGTATCATGATGGGAGAATATCATGCCCAACTACCAAACCACTCAACTGCTATCAAATTCATTAATACAGTACCTGTAATTAAAACCTAAATTACAATCTAAAAACCCTTCTTGACTTTCATCATTTCAAGTGTCATGAAGTCAAGTTGCTAAAAGTCTATACCCATAGTCCTTCACCCTATCAAATGCTGGCCCAAAACAGAACAGTACTAGTCTCAACACCATTTCATTCATGCTCCTTTTAAATTATAGGATAGCCACATCTGCTGCGAGACAGATTATTGGATATCTAATCGCATCTACTTGGTTTCGTTTCTTAAGTTGATCTCTATCATCAAATTGTAGGAATCAAATTCTGCAGGACCTCATGTCTTAATACACTGTGTATATGGAATTACTTCACAAGGAAATAAAGTCCAGTTATGCAATATTACATCTGTTCAAGGACAAGATCTACTCAAGAATCCTATAGAAAGGAATCCTGAAGAGCACATAGCACAACTCGGTTCCTTTGACTGCTGGACTAAAAGGTACAACAAAATCTGTAAAACGATCGAAAGGGGGAAAAAACCAAGTATAGACAGCCAAACTATGGAACATCAGATCTTAAAGAATGACCATGCATTATAGGGAGAACTAAACAACGTACATGATCCACTACAAACAAAAACCCATGAATATTTACTCCTCAGGATGTGGATTATAATTTAATCATTAAGAAGCACAATATTATTAATAACAAACCATTTATGCATTACTTGATATGGAGATTAGTGGGAATTAACACATTGCAGGTTTAGCTTAAAGAGGAATCCTGTTTCCTAACAATTGTTTATGCCGAAACAATTCCTTAACCCTGTTATAATGGCTGGCTCACATATATATCTTCCTTTAAAGCAACTGATGGTGTGCAATCAAAGAACCCAACATCTCAATAGAAGAAGAAGCAAATAGAGACAGATTATTTTCCAAATCATTGAAGAAACAACACTGCTAAGCGCATCAAGAAAGCAAAAACTAACATGAACGAGAAAAGGAATCATACCTGACTGCAGGAAACAGAAGCCGTTCGTTGCCTCCCTGAAAGCTAAAAAACAACAAGTCTTCTTAAATATATAAATAATAACCTTAACCCACTTCCTCTATCTCTCCGTCTTCTATTTATTATCACTCTCTGCGCCTCGCTCTTTCTCACCTCTCCAACCAAAATTTTTTTTATTTCTTTGTGTATACCCTTTTTGTTCTTGTTTCTTTTCTATTTTCCCTTTCAAGGAAAGTCGGTTTTTATTATTATTATTTCGATCCCATTTGAAAAATCATGTACTACTTGGGTACAACTATGTCATTTTCTTAGGGTTAATTACAAAAAAAAAAAAAACAAAAACTTATATACAATGCCTATTTTCTTACAAAAATTAACACTTTACATCATCATATGTTAACTAAATTTTTTAAATTGAATAAAATAACTAAATTATTCTTATATATAATATTTAAGAAAAGCAAATGATAATTAACTTTGCTTAATTGTTGCTCATTTGCATCATAATCGAACAATTAATCAGCTTTGCTCTCGAGTTTGATATAGACATGGCAGAGTCTAGTTCTTATCCTCCTCCAGCTTCAAAGACTTTATATCAACCATCATTAGCTTCTCCTTCAAATTCAATGTATTTTCTCTTCAAATAGAAAATAGGTGAAAAATTCAATGCATTCTCTCTCTAAATTCTGCAAGTTGGATTTGGTTTTTTTATACTTTTTTTTTCTGAAGATTTGATTGTAAGTGGTGAAAGACTTTATTTGGCTGTATTTTGAATCTATGCTGAAATTGGCCAGTGTAAAGATGATCATTGATGCTAGGAGTTTATAAGATAGCATCCACGAAAATAATGGATTACTTAAGGCTAAAGCCCTTTTACTTTTAAGTAAAGGCCTCATATGACAGCTTGGGTTAATCATATATGGGATGAATATTGTGTTGGAGTTGTGATTGATGATGAGTTACTTATTTGTGTTGTCTTAGGTCTTAGTCAATGTTTGTTGTTTGGGCAAATTGGATTTTGCTAGTAGGGTAGTTAGTAAAGTAGTTCAGGTTGGGATGGTAAGGAAAGGTTGCAGCTTGTTGTGGTTGTTCTTCAAAATCGAGGCGATGATGGTGTTTTGGGCAGTAAAGGTGAATATGGTTATAGTAGTGTTTTGGATAGTATGGAGAAAGGGTGTTGTAGGATTTTAATGGTTGTTTATAATAACTAAACCCCATGCAAGAAAATTTTAAGAGGAGAAATCATATCAATTCTCCGAGCAATTTAAAATAAAATTGAGGATGGAAGATAGAAAGATGAGGATAGTGGCTAGGGTTTTTTTTTAATTTGATGGAAAAATTATAATTTTTAATAAAAATAGGTTTTTAGTCACTGATTGAAATACAATGATAAAATATAATTAGTGTAGAAAAAATCAAGTTTTCATTTAATATTTTGGGTGATTGAAAATTTTGAACTTTCAAAATCTTTCTAGTTTCTATAAACTTTTAGGAAGGTTTTGTAACTTTCAAATCTAAATTTTAAACTTGAACCTTTTAATAAGAAAATCTTATATTTCTCTTACATGTTTTAAGAAATAAAAAACAAAAGCTCAATGAAAAATTTTAAAGGTGAGAAAATAAAAGAAAATGGATAAAAAGGAATTGAAAGCCTAAAATGTTAATCCAAATCCAAGGGAGTTTGATATTTTTTATGTGTGAACTTTTTAAATTTTAGGTAGAATGTATTAATTTTTATTTTTTCTATTTTAATGTATGAACTTTCAAAAGAATTTAAATAATTATTTCAATTAGATTCTATTAAATACATCATGATGTGACCATTAAATTGATATATCAATAAAATAACGAGTCAACCACATATGCAATGAACCTCTTAGGTGTAAGTAATTTTATTGATAATAAAGTGAATGTTCATGCAAATGTGGTTAGACATATCAACATGTACTTAAAAGAATGTAACAAAAAAAAATTGATTAGAAAAAACTTGAAAATTTGTACACTTAAATAGAAAGAATTATAAGGTTTATACACTAAATATATGTTTAAATAGAAAAAAAAATGTTAAGTTTATATACTCAAATATAAAAAATCATAAAGTTTGTAAATTAAAAATATAAAAATAACTCATCATCAAAATAAACCTAAACTTCATGAACTGTAAAATGGATTCACTTAGATGTTGTCACATCAAGTCCATGTGGGACTTGGAATTCTTGTAAAACATGGATTCTAATTCTTTAATGAATCCAAGCCACATTAGAAAATTTTGTAGCCAAAGGCTTTGAACAAGTTTAAAGTTCTAAATAAACCTTATTTAATCTTTATTTTCTATCCAAAATTAACTCATTACAAGTCTGGACTAATTGGGCCAAAATAACCAAGAAATAATACTTTGTCGACGAATCTACCAAAATAGTAATAGCAACTTCGACCAATTTAATTATTATATTTACAAACTCTGATTGATCTAAAATTTTACCAAAATATAGTTGCATGCATCTAGTATTTCCTTATAACATTACAGTTCGATACAACGTATGGTTTAAGAAATATACTCAATTTTGCAAAAATGGTCAATAAATATTTCAAGATAAAATTTGGATCAAACTTGGTTCGTATCATTTTCTCTCTCTTTGAAAGGATTCATTCTCGAATTTATAACATGAAAATCATCCCTTAAAGAAAAAAAATCAACCAAGCTAAAAAATAGCATCATCATCAAAGCCTAAAAGAACTTTGTTAACAAGGAAGGTTTTCTTGATATACAAGCTCTTTTTTTTAGCCATTTTCCCCGTCTTCAATTTTAGTTGTTCATCATATATTTGCATAGGTGACAAAGGTACAAGAATTATAAGCCTTCCATCCACCTCAAAGAAATATGTATTTGTCAACCCATCATGTATAGTTATTTTATCATACCGTCATAGTCTACCAAGAAACAAATGAATAACTTGTATTGACACAATGTCATATAACACCTTATCACAATATTTACCAATAGAAAATATAATTAAAACCTGCTTATTCACTTTCACCTCACCACTATCATTCAACCACTGTAATTTACAAGGTATAGAATATTTAGTAGTGTGCAAGTTCAACTTTTCCATCAATTCAGTAATATCTATATTAGTGTAACTACCATAATTTATAATTAAGTTACATATCTTATTCTGAACATGACATCTTGTGTGGAATATGTATATTCAGTGATATCCTCATCACAAGTGTCTCTTCCTCAATTAGATATTCAACACAAACATCATCAATATACTTTAATAGTGGCATCTTTCTGTCTTCATCCCTCCCATCAGTGTCTACCTCATTATTAGCTTTCATAACCATAACTTTTTTGTTTGGATACTATGAAGCAATATGACCAAAACTCATACAATAAAAGCATTTAATGTCACGGTTACAAAAGGTAGGAGTATCATTGTTACTTTTACCAGCGACAAGATGTTTGTCTTCTCTCTATGGTATTTGTCCTTACCCTTTTCATTTGGTTATGATGGACTAACCCTGGTGTTATCCCTCCAATTAGGTTTCTAAAATGTTAAAGGGCCTAATGGTTGGCTTTGTCAAATGGTACCCTTCCATTTAAGTTGTCTCCTCACCTTCATAACCAAATGCACCATCTCATGTAACTCTACATAATGATTCAACTTTATAATATGACTTATATCACAATTAAGGTCCTTCATGAATCTAGTTATAGTAGCCTCTTTATCCTCCTTAATGTTAGTCTGAATCATAGTAAGTTCCATTTCAATGAAGTATTCACAAACACTTTTTACACCTTGGCTCAACCTTTGATACAACTTTTATAATAGTGTCTAGGCATAAATATCATCCTCATAATGGATTTCATCCCATCTCAGGTATTAACTTGTCTCTCATAATTCCTCTTGTGGTTTGTCACTAGCTTATCCTACCACACAATGGTATAATTAGTAAAAGCAATCACAACAGGCTTCACTTTCTTAAGTTCTAGATAATTATGACACTAAAAAATACACTTCATCTTCTTCTCCCACTTTAAATAAACTTTCAAGTCATTCTTCCCCTGAAAAACCAATATTTTCAACTTAATTGTACCCAAATCTTCACCAAACTCAACATTATGATCACGGTACCTGTAATTACCTCTATGGTCGAAATTATCATCATATTTATCCCCTTCTTACTAACAATTCTGCTATTATCCAAACCCTTCCCGATGGCTCATGGACATATTATCAAAATCAATATCATTTATATTCGTATTATCAGCCACAAACTCATCTATATTAGTGTTAACTCGCTTAACAGCCCTCCTAACATTAAATTCTCTTTACTTATACCATTTTTGAACCCTACCATGATCATTAGCATGTTGTCTCTCCAACATATTACAAAATTCATTAGTCATCTAATCCATCCTCTGATTCATAATTCGCAACTGAGTTACAATTTTATTTTTCTTTTTTATGGTGTCATGTTATTGCTTGACTCAAAGATCTTTAAATTTGAAAAGTTGGTTAGTTAATAAGAAATATATATTTCTCGCCCACTCCCTCACTTGTTTACACTCATCTTGTGTTTCACTCAAGGATCCATAGCGATTTGCAATATACTTTACAACAAGATGAAGACATAATAAAATTAATTAACTATATTGGATACTAAAATTAACAAAGAAAAATTATCTCTAAACTATAAAAATTATCTAACCGAAACTAGAAACTAGTAGGAAAACCTGAAACTACCCAAAAATTTGTTTGAACCAAACCGATCGAACAACTTTTAAACCAAACTGATTTAAATATTTTTTTAATCGTGATGCAATAAAACTTTTCTGGACAGTAAGTTTTTTTATAAAAAAAAACCCTAATTAATGCAACCCTTAGTACTAGACACAAAGAAAATGAACACCGAAAACAAAGATTCAAATTCTAAGAAGAACCAAAACAAAAAAATAAGGAAAATAAAGGGATATAACCTGATTTCAAAGTCTAGATCTAATATCAACTAATACAAACCTCTTGATCACATGATCAAGGAACCCCCAATAAAGTTGAAATACAACCTGGAAAGCCGCATTAGGAACTCTTGTAGCTCAAGCTCATGCACAAGTTTATGGCTTAAATAAGTCTTATTTAATCTCCTTATGATGTCCAAAATTAACCCATTACAAGTTTAGACTAATTGGGTTGAAAATAGCCAAGAAAGAACACTTTGTCAATGAATCTACCAAAATAGTAACAACTTTGACCATAATATAGCTATGTGTCTAGTACCACCCTGTAAAATTTTAGCTTGATTCATTATACAGCTTAAGAGATATATTTGATCTCGCAAAACTAGTCAATAGGTATTTTAAGGAAAAATTTGGACCTAACTTGATTTGTATCATCATTGATGCGAATCTCTTGATCACGTGATTAAACAACCCCTAACAAAGTTGAAATATAACCTGAAAATCCAAAAACTAGGTTTGATAGAAGATAAGCTTGTACCTAAGAACCAAAGTTATTAGAATAAATTTAGACCCAAAAATAACCCTATACCTAAGAACCTGAAATATACGAATGACACCATAAAGTCAATTAATCTTCGATAAGTCATATGTATAATCTTTGTTCTTGCAAAGAAATGGTATTTTACCACAAACAATTAAAAGAAAGAAACTTATGTTTATTATCACCAAGTTGCTGAAACTTTTAGCTTCAAAAATATTATATAGTCTCCTTTAAATAAACCTAATGGACCCATTTTGGGTTATAAGCCAATAGATCCAAACTAGAAATCAACTAACATAACTCCAATAATAAAATAAACCCCTAAACAATATCTAATGGGTCAAAACAAACCCAAATTAAAATTAATTTTTAAACATCAAATAAATAAAATAGGACAATGAAAACAAAGTCTTCATGCTAGAATTCTTTCATGTAGCTGGAATCTCCAAGCTCTCTTGAGTGGTGTTTTGACCAAAACTTCTAGTGTATGAACTCAATTATGAAACTTTGTTTTGATTGCTATAATTTCCTTCTTTATATTGCCTCCTCTTAGTATCCTTGATATGCTAGAAATACTTGTAAAATAATATATATAAAAAACCCAAAAGAAAGATCCCCTTAGATGGTGCCATATGAAGTCCATGTGGGACTTGGAATCCTTGCAAATTATGAACTTCAATTTTTCAATGAATCCAAACCACATTAAGAACCCTTGTAACTCAAGCTCATGCACAAGCTTAAAGCCAAAATAAGCCTTATTTAATCTCTCTTTGCTTTTTAAAAATAACCCACTATAGGTTTGGACTAATTAGACAAAAAATAGCGAAGAAAAAACACTTTGTTGACGCATCTGCAAAACAATAACAACAACTTCAATCAATTTAAATAATATTTTTCCAATCTCTTATTGATATGTAATTTTACCACAATATATTTTCTTGTTTTTAGTATCCCCCTATAAAATTTCAACTCGATCTGATCTATAGTTTAAGAGATATGTCTAATCTCGTAAAACTAGTTAGTACGCATTTTAAGGAAAAATTCAGACCTAACTTTATTTGTATCAAACTACTTCTTTTCATAAAAAAAATAAACATAATATGTATCAGTCTCAATATCTCTAGTTAATTTATAGTCTTAATAAAATATTGACAAGGAACATTTATGAACAATGCTTTGATGTAGTAGAAATCTCGTAACTATAACAACTTTATAATTTCTTTTGCAAATCATTTTTATCTCATGGACTTTATCTTTACTCTAGATTCATTAATTGAATATTAGATTAATTAATCAAATATAAATGAATATTAAAAATAAAAAAATCCTTTATTAATAATAAATATATTTTACATTAATAGAATTAGTGCTACATTTAACCAGCCGATTAACTACATGATATATTTACTAACACTATCTTTTTTTAATTTAGTTATAAACAATTTCTATGACTTGAAATGTTTTGCTAGCAAATGCCTAATATTCTTTATTTGAAAGCAATATTCCTTTGAACTTAATGTATGATATTAAATAACTAAAACTACAAAAACCAATATCTAGAAATTTAATTGTGCTACTTATAAAAAAGTTTTCACTTTCTAGTTACTAAAACTTAAAATATAAAATATCTTATTAATCAAGAAAAAAACCATACTCAATATTAAATTTAATCATTAAGTTTGGATTTCACCAAAAAGACTTAAACCTTATAGTAGTTGGTTTATTCTTAATTTTATATTGTTACTTTACATATTGATTGTCATATATCTTTTAAGATTTATCAAGTAGCTTTGGCTGCAAGATCTTCTTCGAACCATTACGGCTTATGTCTCCACTATCATATCTTTATATAAATGAAAATGAAAGACGTTAAGGATTGATGGATACTTTTAGTCACGTATATGTTTAAGAGTTATTCATGTTAAGCCACTTTGTATGTTTAAACATTGATCACATGGTAAAATTAAAATCTTAATTAAATTTAATCATCATTAAATTATTTTGGATAAACACAATCATTATGTATAAATATTGATCCTTAATATCCTAATGTCTTCGTTATTTGGTCTTTTCTTCAACAAGGAGAAACTACACTTATAAACTTAATCTCGAATAGAGGCAAGCAACAACCTCGCAAATCCATCAATGTATTCTTTGATCAATATTTTATATGCTATTTGTTCTTTCA
Source organism: Populus nigra (assembly GCF_951802175.1). Lineage (NCBI taxonomy): Eukaryota > Viridiplantae > Streptophyta > Magnoliopsida > Malpighiales > Salicaceae > Populus > Populus nigra. The sequence continues at coordinate 8,462,738 of NC_084866.1, read as the reverse complement.
TCAACAAGGAGAAACTATACATATAAACTTAATCTTAAATGGATGCAAGTAACAGCCTCACATAAAAAGAACAATCACCAAAACATAAAAGGTGACGAAGCTAGGATTCAAGCCAAGCAAATAAAGAAAAAAAGGAAAAAGAAACTGGAAAAAAAAGAAAAGGAAAACAAAACTGACTTGAGCCAACTTAAGTGAAGATGTTATAAATACAAGCCAACTCATGATATTAGGATAAGTCAACAGAAAGCAAATAAAAAAAAGCTTATGTCCAATTCCAAACAAATCAAAAGTAAATGGATGAAATTGAAAAAAAAAATCAATTATGAAAAAAGGCAAAAAAACAAAAACATTCAGTAAATTAGGTAAGCCAACCAAACTCTACGATTCGGATCATAAAAATGAGATAACCTAATAGAAGGTAAACTGAAAAAGATTATGAAACTCAATTCCAAAACAACTCAAATTTAAAGGATGAAATGTAACAAATATTAAATTTTAAAAAAATCCTAGAAAAAATTTGAGCCAGCCCAGGCTAACCGACCAAACTCATGGTCTAATTAATAAGACTGAAATAAATGAGTAGAAAGGAAATTAAAGAAGATCAAGAAGTCCAATATCAAAAACCCTAACCTTGAATGATGGAATTAAAAAAGAAAATTAATTCTCAACCAATCTACCATTGAAAGATAAAATTGGAAAAAAAATATCAATTTAAAATTTTTATCAAAGTAAATCCAACTAAGAATGACAAATAAAAAAAACTGAGATAACCCAAGTGAAAAATTCTATAGAAAATAAATAAATAAAAATTATATAGAAAATATTTTAATGTTGAAGGATAAAATAAATAAAGAGTACCAATTACCAGCCACTTTGGCTTACCAGACACTACTAGCTACCAACCACCTAGGCTTTCCATATCAAGCCATCAGATACCTTGACTGATAAAAAATGAGTCTGAACAACTATGATAGCCCGACCAACCCGAGGAAGAATGTACAAAATATGCTTAGAGTTGGTCATCCAAGACAGTGACTCAATGTGCAAAACCCTCCCCATAACCTTTTAGGGGTCTGCACATGCATGGTACAATAATTTAAAGCCAAGCTTCATTGAAAGGTTCAGTGACCTTTGCACCAAGCTAGTGTTACGCTTCATCACCAACATACTCGCCAAGAAAAGCTTCATCAAGCTATTTGGATTTATCTAAAAAGAGGGTGAGTCTTCACGGGCATATTTGAAAAGGTTTAATGAGGAGATGCTCAAAGTAGAAGAATTACTTGAGCCATTAACCTTAGACTCCTTGATAAGAGGGGTAAATGAACATACCCTTTGGATAAAAATTTTATACTTTACCAAAAAAAAGTTTGCTCAATATGAAGCAATCCATAAAAATCACATATGGATGGAAGAGGTGCTAGTTTGTTATGACTTGGGCCTCTTTGTTTTTATAAGGACAAGTAATATGAAGGACCTCCAAAGTGAAAACATTCTCCTAGTAGAAATGAATGCTCGAGAAAGAACCATGAGGGATCAACCCATGATCATTTGGTGTATCCTAAGGATTTATATCTCTCTTGAGTTAAAACAGGATCACTCATTCAAAGTTATTAGGGCAGTTAAAGCAAACATCTTAGTGCCACTTCCAAGACATATTCCTCTGAAGAACCTCCCTCATACTTATCACTCGAATCACCTTATGATGCATAATCCTCAATAGAAATGTAAGTTCATTTTCAAAATAAAAATAATATATATCTAACATACATTTCTTAACTACATATATTTAATAGGGGCTTCTAGACACTTTTATTCAAGGAGATTGACTTGGTCACCCTATTATAATAGCCCCACAATCTCTAAGGAATGAGTATGAGGTCTCCAGATTGCAATGACACATTCTCTAGGTGATACCTAATGGCCTCTCACAAGTTCATTAGAGGTTGATCTCAAATCCTCTATTCTTCACTGTAGTTTCAGATTGGCACATTCTTGATCAGGTGATTTCGAAGGGCCTCTCACCAATGGTTGATCTCAGATGTTCTATTCTCTAGTATAGTCTCAAACTGACGCATTATCCAGGTGATGCCTAAGTTTCTCTCACCCATTCGTTAGGGATGATCTTAGATCTCCCACTATTAGAAAACAATCACTCTTTAATGAGGGCCTCTCATGTCTTATGTCATCTTAGGAAGGTCATATACCTCTCACACTTTTTTGACCACTCTTTAGTGGAGGGCTTTCATGCCCCATGTTATCATAGGGATGTCATATACCTTCCATGTTCTAGTACAACCACTCTCTAAGGGATGAACTTGATTTTCTTAATGTAATAAAACCACCTTCCAAGTCCTTCGTTTCATTGATAAATTCACATCCCAAACAACGGTTTAAAGTGTTTATTTTACTTACAAAGTATTAGCATTTATATATCATTAATATTTACAATGTAATAGATGCTTATTTGTAATGTTTTCATAACTATTAAGTTTTCATGAAAACATGTTTAGTATAATAATATATACAATTATATGAAAGTTTATTAGAGAAGTTAAAGATAAAATATACTTAAATTAATTTTATCAAATTAGTGAATACTTTAGCCACCTCTACTAATTAACTCATAACTATCTAAATTTGTTATTTAACTAAGTAGCTAATAAATGACGCAGCTAAAGAAGATGTAAATGAGTTCAAATAAAATAATCAATTTCTCATACTTTCCTAATTCCTTTTGCATCAATGAAATTATAAAATTTTCATATACATGAGATTTATATTAAATAAGCAAATCAAACAAATGAGATTATAAAATATCAAACAAACCAAACCTAGTTCGTATAAATAAATTAACAAATCAATCAAGCAAACCAAATGAGATTTATATATTTAAATAAAAGAATTAAACTTCATAAATTATTATCTATATTGTGAAGGGTTGAAATACAAAAGGGCAACGCATGACTGGAGAAGAGTACTGACATTCACTATCATATGAACTTGCAACACAAGGCATAGAACTAACGCATGCCGCCTGAGAACTGTCATCAAGTCTTGAAGATGATCATGACAAGGTAAGGCCGGAGGAGAAGGCAATGCCGGCCATATTCAGACCCCTCATCTTGCAATCAGGCAGAGGGAGCCAAGCCCAAAGACTCCTCCCCATATCATAAGATAGCCAAATTATGTCCCATAAGCCATCATAGTTAGACAGCAAAACAGCCCTAATAATCCCATCTCGTCTTTCTAAGAATCCTCTCATAGCTCGATATGGTTTCAGAATCTGCTCCTTTATCTTGCAGGGAACCTTTGAGATATACTCCCAGTTATGCCAGCTTCCATTCAAGCGCAAGCCCCCCCATAATTCTATGTCATTTAGCATCCTCACTCCTGTATTCCCGTCATCATCACCACCGCCGCTGGATTTTATGACCAGCATGCTCCCGTCACCGTACACCTGTAACAGGTTCAGTCCATCGCTCGGTCTCCGATTGAATCTCGGCCGTAGAACAATTGGTGCATAATTATTATGAGCATCAGGCTCCAATCCAACGGCTGTCACCATGCTTTCATATGGTCCGTCGATCACATTGAGAAATACGTGGTCTTCCTCTTTCTGACAGACACGTGGCATTCCGGCAAGACCTTCCCTTGCTTCAGAGGACTGCCAGGTGTCAGTTTGCGAGGAGTACACAAACAAAACCGGGGAGTTGCGCACCAAATCCACAAAAAGAAACTGAAAGTGATCGGACCCGGTGATAACCAATTTCATTCCGGATCTTCGCCAGGAAGACGTGCCACGTGGACCAAGTGGGCTTGGAGGGATTGTTTTCACAGCTTTAGTAACCAAATTAAGGGCAATAACTTCCCCGCGAGTGTTAGAAACAAAAAGAAAGACGTTGCAACTAGCCGTCAGAAAATAGATATCATCACCTGGACGGATTATGGGTTTCAATAAACTGTTAATCTGAAAGCTGAACCAGCGATTAGACTGGTCGTTGAAGCCATGAAGCAAGGCGTCACGGTTCCACCTCTTCTTGTAGACGAAGAGCCATGCGGTGGACCTCGCCTGAGAGTTATACGCACGTACAAAATACTTATCGGAGATTACATCGGCAACGAATCTGTTGAGTGACTTTAGACAAATGATTTCGGGTAAGGCTAGATGGAGGAGTATGTTCTGGATGATCTCTGAAGGAAGGAGGCAAAATCCAATGGTATTTGTTGAAGAACTGTCATGATTAGTGTCCATCATCAGCCAGAGGCTATTTGCTACCAGTTCCTGAGACTCTAGCGGTGATTTCTATAATTCCAGTGCTGATGGATTGCTCTTCTTATACAGAGACGGTGTAGCTGGTCTCTTGCGAGGGCTCGACCTACAAGCTACTTGGAAGTTAGTGATGCTTTCGTTATTAGTTAATAAGATTGTAGCGTGTGAGTGTACGAATGATATAAGCGATGCAAGCATGGATGACAGAGCATCGCATGCGAATCGATAGCCATATGTATGGACGGTGAGTGAAATGGGACACGTTGTCTATAATAATATATCTGTCTTCTGGAGAGGTGCAATATATAAAATAAATAAAGGTCAGATCATACTGTTATATAGACACACACACTAGCTTGAATTAATTTTTTTTTTAATTTTAAAAAATTTGAGTATGAAGTTTTTTTTTTTTGATGGTATCATTAAATTTAATGGGTCTAAAAATAACTTGGATGATCAGTAAAAATATGACATAATTTTTTTAAAAAAATTGAGACGATAATTTTTTTATATTGAGACAATGCCGGATTAAATCGACCCTGGTCGCTTTGCGACCTGGATTATGGACTTCAATAGGTTTAATAATTTTGTTATTTTTATAAATTAGTTTTATTTAATTTTATAATAATATTATATGCTTTCAAAATCGAGCATCAACCTCAAAAAAGACATTTATTTGAAATTGTGATAACCTTATAGAAAGTAAAAAAAAAATAATCATAAGTCTTATTTCTCAATCAATCCAATATTGAATAAGAGTGAAATAAAAAAAAATAGAAAAATCAAAGGACCAGAAATTAAAAAAATCAAGTTTGATGGGTAAACCTACTAAACTCATGAATTTGGGTAACCCGGGTCAACATGTCAAAGCCGCAAACTGAGTAATAGACTCCATTGGGATTAACAACCAGTTTTTTTTTAACTATCATTTATTTAATTATATGATAACAAATATAGAAGATCGCAAAATCGAGCGTCAAACTAATAATGTGACTTTTTTAATACTATAATAACCTTATAGAAAATAAAACGAAATAAATTATGAAACTTAATTCTCAATCAGCCTAATATTAAAGGATAAAATAAAAAAAATTCATCATACACGTCAACGGGTTCCCATGGACTTTCTACAATTTAATAACATTTTTTTTACGAAACTATTTTTTTAACTATATAATAAAAAAAATAAACGATTACATAATTGAGTTCAATTAGAAAAAAAAAAACAAGAAGAAGAAGAACTACCTCTTTAAACTCGCAAACAGGAGCAACCAGAGTTATCTCGTCAAACTTGTAAAGCGAGTTATTAACTCTTCAAAGTTTAATAACTTATTTTTTTTCAAAATTAATTTTTATTTAACTAAAGTTTTGTAAAAAACAGACCATATACCTCTATATATATATATATATATATATATATATATATATATATATATATATATATATATATATATATATATGCATGGTTGACATGTCTGCACAAAGCACATACATGATGCATATTAATTAAACACAGTGATGAGTCATGTGACGCTGACCTTCCCTTACTCGTATTGGATTGGACCTTCATGAGTTTTTCGGCCAAAGCTTTTCTGTATGGATTTTCTGTGGAGGCCGTTTCGAGTTCCACACTCATTTTAATAGTGGACTCAGCTTCTGGAAAAGTCATAAAAATTAGTAAAATCAACAGATTATCAATGACAAGTCTGTAACATTATGCAACTTTTTTTATAATATATAAAAAATTTCATACACTTTGTTTTTTTAATCACTTTACACTGAATCTATTTTGTTCGTTGCACCGCCATGGATCATAAATTTATCTTTTAAAAAAAATCAAGTTATGCGAATTATTTTCTAAAATAATTTCAAAGTATAAATAAAAAAAACTCATGCAAGTATGTAATCAAATAAATCGATAATCATTTATGTAAATAAAAAAATTATTAACAATAACAAAAAAAACTAGAAAAATTAAAAGATGAATGCAGATCAAAATATTTAATATCACAATATGAGTTTTTTATTGATTGTATTTAATGAATTTATTTATAAAAATCAATCTGTAACAGAAATCAACACACACATAAAATTTATTGAATAAAATAAATTAAAAAACAAAATTATGTAAGGCTCCATATATTAAAAATATTGCAAAAAATAATTTTTTTATTTTAAAAATAAATTTAATCTATATAAAATATAAAAAAACTATAGATGAATTACACTAACCTTATAAAAAAATTAAAAACACACAATAAAATAATAAAATAATTATTATTTCAAAAAGGCTAAATAAGCTTAAAAAATTACAGAGAAGGGGTATTAACTAAAATATAAATAAAAAAATATTTTTTAAAATACATATAAAAAAACAGTAATTTACAAAGAAAAATTATAAAAAAATAAAAAAAAAATAAGGTCAAGCGATGAGAGCTTGATAAGTCAAGTCTCATGTCTGGCCCACAAAAAAAGTGCCCTAATGGAAATAAAGGGTGAGCAAGTGGTGTTTTCTCTATCAACAAAAAGGAAGAAGAGAAAGATAGTTCTGAAGAGCCACGAGGTGTGTTGGCAGAATTTTCAAATTTAATATTGAATGAGTTACCTCAAGATTTACCTTTCATAAAGGAGATACAACACCAAATTGACCTGGTGTTCTATTCTAGCCTACCAAACAAAGTAGCTTATAGATTAGCCCTAAAGTCAAAGAGTTGCAGACATATGTGGTAGAATTGCTAAAAAAAACGTATATCCAGAAAAGTATGAGTCCTTGTGTTATGTCAACCCCTTTTAGTCCCAAAAAAGAATGAGTAATGGTGTATGTGTGTTGATAGTCGGGCCATCAATCAAAACACAGTAAAATATAGGTACCTCATACCATGTCTAGATTACATGTTAAACCAATTAGCAAGGTCTAAGATATTCTTCAAGATTAATCTAAAAAATGAGTATCATCAGATCATAATCGGTCTAGGGGATGAATGGAAGACAACCTTTAAAACTCATCATGGGTTATATGAGTGGATGATCATACCATTTGTACTGTCTAATGCTCCCAGCATATTCATGTGGTTGATACATCAGGTATTAAGGTCATTTATAGATAGATTTGTCCTAGTCTATTTTAATGACATTATAATTTATAGTTCCACTCTAGAATCTCATTTGGAGCACCTACAAGCTGTTTTAATACTTTGAAGAAGGAAAAACTATATGTCAACCAAAAAAAGTGTAAGCTCTTCACCGATACTTGGGCTTTATTATATTTGTTGATGGTGTTCAGGCTTATCGAAGTAAGATTTCTGTAATTGTTAAGTGATCAACATCGAAAAACATCCACGATGTTCATAGTTTTTATGGTCTTGCATCTTTTTATAAAAAAATCATTAGGAATTTCAGTTCCCTTATCGCACCTATTATAGAGTGCCTAAATGGGTGTACTTTTCAGTGGCCAGACAAGGCTAAAACCAATTTTTAATTAGTGAAGTAAATGATGATAAAAGCTCCAGTGTTGGCATTACCATACTTTGAGAAGTTATTTGAAGTAAATTGTGATGCTTCCAGGGTAGGCATTGGAGGAATTCTTAGCTAAGATAGGTGTCCAATCGCCTTTTTCAGTGAAAAACTATCCAGCTCAAAGAATAACCATTCCACATATGATCTGGAGTTTTACATAGTTGTTCATTCTCTAAATCATTGGAGGCACTACCTCGTGCAAAAGGAACTTATTTTAATTATAGGTTATAAAGCTCTAAAGTATATAAATGGGAAGCATACATTGAGTCGTCGACATATGAAGTGGGTGTCGTTTTCTTAGGAGTTCACCTTGTCGTTAAGACATCAATCAGGTAACCTAAACAAACTTATTGAGGCTCTCAATTGGTGAGTAACCTTGCTTGGTACTATACATACCCATGTGTTAGGGTTTGATACTTTTTGTGAGCTGTATTTAGGTGATCCCTCTTTCGGTTAAATTTATGTTGAGTTATCGAAAGGAGGTAAATAAGATAACTTTGTGGTTTTAAATAGTTATCTTTTTCGTGGTTTGTAGCTTTATTTTCCAGTTTGTTCTTTACAAGAGCATATCATTCATGAATTATATTATGAGAGGCATTTTGGACTAGATAAGACACTGGTTCTAATGTCCGTAGACTATCACTAACCTAAGTTGCCAAGTCAGGTTTCCAGCTTTTATCAAGAGGAGTGTTATTTGTTAGAGGTCCAAAGAGGCCTTATCAAATGATGGGTTATATACCTCCTTACCCTGCATACAATGAGCATGGATTCTTTTTTTTTATTATTATTGACAGGTTCTTGAAAATAACCTATTTTATAGCCTGTCAAAAAACCATGGATACATCTCGGGTAGCCCAACTTTACTTTAATGCATGGCATTTCCAAGTCCATCACTTTGAATTGATCTGTCAAAGTCGTGAGTAATTTCTAAAAGAGTTCATAGGAAGGACGAGAACTTAACTAAACTTTAACAGTGATTATCATCCTCAAGTAGATAGGCAAACATAGATGGCAAATTGCAACCTTGATAATTTACTGCGAAACCTAGTTGGAGATAAACCAAAATAATAGGATATGGCATTTTCACACACAAAACTTGCTTATAGCAAGTCTCGAAATCAAACCACCCCCTTTGAGATTGTTAATAGACATAATCCTTCTAGAGTATTGGAGTTAATTTATGTTCTTTGCATCAGATGATTGAGCATCTAAGCTATATATATGACATTCATAAGTAGGTCAAACAGACGATAAGTGACAACAATGTTAAGTATAAAGCCCTAGTTGATGCTCATCATAGGAGAGTGGTGTTTGAGGTTGGTGATTTGGTATGGGTAGTCCTTACACTTAACAGGTTTCCAGTGGGTGAGTATAATAGGTTGAAAGAAAAGAAGATAGGTCATTGTAAGGTGTTACAAAAAATAAATGACAATGCTTACATGATTTGTCTTCCTCATCATATGAAGACTTTTGATGTCTTCAATGCCTAACATTTGACTTCTTATTTAGAGAAGGAACATAACTCGAAGATAAGTTCTTTCCAACCCGAGAAGAATGATGCAATCAAGCCTACAATAACGGGTGATTTTAAGCAATCAAGTATGGATTTGCCACAATTAGATAAAAATATGTTCCAGACAGAATATGTAAATGGCCTAGCATATGCATTTATGGACCAATAGGATAAGTCTAGGCCCAAATGGAAGTCTAGTCATGTTATATCAGAATAACAGCTCAAAATGGCCATAAATTTTTATCAGACCATTAATTGTGCTCAAATTTTTATTATGTCACTACACGAACCGTCGAATCTTTAGATATCAAAAATCTCGCTAAGGCCTTGATTTTGGCAATTTTTGTGATTTCCTTGTTATTTTTGGATTTTCTATTTATTTCGGATTTTATGCTTCTTTCCTTTGTAATTTCATATTATTATTTTTTTCTAGTTGAGATAAGTTTCTTGCCTATTAAAGGCTTTGCAAACCTCTTAAGGAGACAAACTTCAATATTATTATTTCATGGAGAATAAACTTGTGAACATGAGGTTCACGTTTGCAACCTTGTTCGATCATAAAAAATTATATGTTCTTCAATTATTGTTGTCTTTTGCTTCCACTTGCATGTGTGTACTAGGAATGATATTGTCCTCTCTGTACACAATTAGTCCCCTTACCCAGACTCTAAAGACCAGTTAGGTTTTTAGTGACTAAAATACTAGATGGCGACTCCAAACATTTTTAATTAATAAAGGACAACAATTCCTTGTTATTTCCACTTACACCAAAATTCTGATTCAAGAGGATGGTTACCGCGACACCACACACATGTGACAATGTTGATGTCAAAAATATAAAAAAGTTTTTTATAAAATATTTTGATGTATTTTCAAATAAAAAAACTATTTTGAATATCACTCTACACCATAATTTTGAACACTTGGTATAAATTTTTTTCTATCATAATAATGGATACGTGATTGTCTTGGCTAGTTACTAAATAATCTATTTCGACTCTCAATGTGAATAATTTCCTAAATATTATAGGTTTATTTTAGGTTGCAGTCTATTTTAATGACCTTGAAACCTGATTGCAAACTTTTTAATCATTCTCTTTTTTATTAGTTAATTATCATTGTTCTTTTTCCTTCAAAGTGCTTTGATTGTTTCTTTAATTATAATATCTTTTATTAGTTATTATTTTTATTCTTTATTTTTACTTATCTGCAACCTTTCTATAACTTTTGTAAACCATGTATAACACAAAATGCTAGATATATTGTACATTATGGGAGTTCATCATATGTCGAAACAAATTATAGCTCTAATATGTAACTTATTTTTACAATTGTTTTGGTTGGTTGTGTGGATTGTGGAATTTTGACTATGTTTATTTGATGGAATTATGGTGCAAAGGTAAAATGAAATGTTGATGAAAATTAGTTGTGTCTTTAATTATAATGTTTTTTTATTAGTTATTATTTTTTATTCTTTACTATTATTTATGTGGAGCCTTTCTATAACTTCTATAAACCATGCATATACAAAATTTCAGATATATATGTACATTATAGAAGTTCATCATACATTAAAAAAAAAATTACGCTCTGATATATAACTTTTTTTTTGTAACATCATTAGTTTGTTGTGTCTTGTGGGATTTTAACATGTTTATTTTATGAAATTACAGTGAAAAGAGGGAAGGATATGTTAGAGTTGATGATGAGGAGGTTGCTGGTTTTTTTGTCTGGTAAAGAATGGTTGATATGTTAGAGTGAAATTTATGGTATTTTTGTAAATACTAAACATTGAGCAACGTCTCTTTTATTATATAAAAAAAAAGAAGAGTATTTTTCTTTTATTTTTAAACTTCAGAGATTTTTAATTATTATTTAAAATATAATAGCAGTTGTAAATAAATATAATTTTTTTTGTTCAATTTTTTTGTTCAACTCGTGAGAATATAAAGTGTTATCAATCTTCAAAATTCGAAACATAAATTGTAATTAAAAAAAATAACTGCAAAATAAAATAAAAAGCAAACTACATGATTATTAGGATTGTAAGCGTAATTTTCTAATCCGACCAAAGAAAACAAAACGTTGATCGGAAAGAGCTTGTTATGAATAGTGGACGAGTGGCCCATATGCATTTGGATTTACATGAGAATTGGGAGAATGGACTGGCCATGGAGCAACACACCTACTGTATTGATGGCAAAGAAGTCTCAAAACTTATCTAAAAGAGAGAACTTCAGATATTTCTAATCGGAAATAACGAGCAAACAAGGAGCAATGGCTGCTCCTCTCACTCTCCACCACCATATTAAACCTCCCTTATCTTCAGAAAATCCCCTCCTCACTAGAAACCCCACCTCCGCCTCTACTATTGGTATGATCACAAGCAGCATTGATGACCCAAATCAACCACATCCATGTATTGTTTCGATAGAAAAATGCTCCAACATGTCCCAGCTCAAGCAAATCCATGCTCAAATGCTCAGGACAGGCCTCTTCTTCGACCCCTTCATCGCCAGCAAAATTGTGGCCTTTTGCTCTCTTCAAGACTCAGGAAGTCTCCAGTATGCTCGTCTTGTCTTCTCTCAAATCCCAAATCCCACTTCCTACACTTGCAACTCTATAATTCGAGGCTGCACCGATAAGAACTTGCATCAAGAGGCACTTCTTTTCTATCAAGAAATGATGGTTCAAGGCTTGATACCGGATAGATACACCTTTCCCTCATTGTTCAAGTCTTGCAGGAATTCATCCGAGGGAAAACAGATACATTGTCACTCTACGAAGCTTGGTTTTGCTTCAGATACATATGCCCAAAACACCTTGATGAATATGTATTCGAACTGCGGTTGTTTGGTGTCAGCTAGAAAGGTGTTTGATAAAATGGAGGATAAGACTGTAGTTTCTTGGGCAACCATGATCGGGGTCCATGCACAGTGGGATCAACCCAATGAAGCTGTGAGGCTTTTCGATAGAATGATGAAGAGTGAAAATGTGAAGCCTAATGAGGTTACCTTCGTTAATGTCTTAACTGCATGCGCAAGGGCGAGAGATTTGGCAATGGTGAAAAGGATTCATGAGTACATTGATGAGCATGGTTTTGGGCGCCACGTTGTTCTCAACACGGTTCTTATGGACGTTTACTGCAAGTGTGGATGTGTACAACTAGCAAGAGATTTATTTGACAAGGCCCAGGAAAAAAACTTGTTTTCTTGGAATATCATGATAAACGGGCATGTTGAAGATAGTAATTATGAGGAGGCTTTACTGCTGTTTCGTGAGATGCAAACCAAGGGTATAAAAGGTGATAAGGTGACCATGGCGAGCCTGCTGCTCGCTTGCACTCATCTGGGTGCTCTAGAGCTGGGAAAGTGGTTACATGCCTACATTAAGAAGCAGAGGATTGACGTTGATGTTGCTTTAGGAACAGCTCTTGTGGACATGTATGCCAAGTGTGGAAGCATAGAAACTGCGATACAAGTGTTTCATGAGATGCCTGAGAAAGATGTAATGACTTGGACAGCTTTGATTCTAGGCCTTGCAATGTGCGGGCAAGCGGAGAACGCTTTACAATATTTTGATGAGATGCATATCAGGGGAGTCAAGCCAGATGCAATCACATTTGTCGGGGTTTTGGCTGCGTGTAGCCATGCTGGGTTTGTTGATGAAGGCATTTCACATTTTAACTCTATGTCTGATACCTATGGCATTCAGCCTACCATCGAACACTATGGTGGCTTAGTTGATATACTAGGCCGAGCTGGTCGCATAGCTGAAGCAGAGGAATTGATAAAGAGCATGCCAATGGCACCTGATCAATTTGTTTTGGGCGGTCTTCTTGGTGCCTGCAGAATCCATGGAAACCTCGAGGCTGCAGAAAGAGCAGCTAAACAACTCTTGGAGATTGACCCATATCATTCGGGAACGTATGTACTTCTGTCAAATATTTACAAATCTTCGAAGAAATGGGAGGAAGCAAAGAGAACCAGGGAATTGATGGCAGAAAGAGGCATGAAAAAGCCTCCAGGTTGCAGCCAAATCGAGGTTCATGGAGTAGTCCATGAATTCGTGAAGGGGGATTCATCACACCGCCAATCCTCGGAGATTAACGAAATGTTGGAGGACATGATTAGCAAACTAAAGAACGCTGGTTATGTTCCTGACAAATCAGAGGTGTTATTTGACATGGCTGAAGAGGAAAAGGAGACCGAGCTTAGCCTCCATAGTGAGAAGTTGGCAATTGCCTTTGGCCTCTTAAGTACAAGCGTCGGGGCTCCAATTCGAGTTGTGAAAAACCTGCGTATATGCAGTGATTGCCACAGTGCAACTAAGCTTATCTCCAAACTATACAATAGGGAAATAATAGTGAGGGACAGGAACCGGTTTCACCATTTTAAGGACGGAACCTGTTCGTGCAGGGGTTTCTGGTGATATTCATGGTAAGCATCAAGCATTCTATAGGGTTCTAATAATTTTCACTATGGAGCACTATGTCCACACAAATGAATAACTCTTTCATTACTAGATCCAATCTCCTTGAAGATTTCAAAGTGCAGTTCAGGCCCCAAAAACACAAAATGATGCTTTGAGGGCTAAAATGCAGAGAACCCGATTATAGCACTTGTCTTAAGCTCCAAATAAAATCGCACATGCATGGTTACAAAAGATGCATATGCTGCAGCAGAAGGCAAGTTGTGCTTATTTAGAGTAGATGGAAGAACTAATCCTCATGCACTCTCCCATACAAAGACTGGGCACTTTTCTGGATTGAAATTATTCACAGACAAAGATAAGAAATGTTAGGAACTAGTTTAACTGATGCCGGGATTTCATTACCCATGGTAAGCAACAAAGTATGACAGGCCAATGGTTTCCACACATATCAATGGGTGTTCTGAATTTATCAGATATGAGAAATCAAACTACAAAAGCTTGTATGCCTAACCAAGGTTAAAGAAACACAAAATAAAGTTCAACCTGTACAGGTTTGCATCACACCTAAAACCCCATCATAAAACAGACCACGATGCCCCATGTCAACTGGCAGTCTTTGTAATGCATGCCAACGACAAAGCAATTCAATCAGATTAAATAATTGGAGGAAATCATTGGAAATACACAAAATGAAGAGAAAATTTAAACATAGAAAAAAGGGTCACTGATCAGGCTCTCGTGTATTTCTTATTGTCTGAACTACTGGATATTTTGTTGATCGAACTAACAGATGCTCAAACCTAAAGTAATGTGACAAAGAAACTCTTTTTTTCTGGAGTCAAAAAACGAGAGGAGTAAGTTCATCATCAATTATGATATGCCAAATATCAGCAGCTCATAAGAGTCCAGACCAGCAGTTGATTCCTAAATTGCTCTACACTCAACCTGGCTACATTTCACATGTATCTGGTGATTTGTTCAGTAAAAGGCATGTGAAAGGTCCTAAGTCTAAATGTGATCCAAGGAAAAGATTAATGTCACCCTAAAAGTGAAAAATAAATAAATAAATGTCTAATGCTATCATTCTTGAGCCATAACCCAATTCTAAGTGGAGCTGAAGCGCAGTAAATTTATACTAAGGACTTAAAGCTCAACCTTGGGATTAAAAAGCACCTCTTCATGAAATGAATGATGCCAAAACACCAAAAAATTATCAATAAAGTAACCAATCAATTCCAACGAAGATAAGACAGAGATTAGAGATCACATGTAACTTAAAAGGGCAATATCTTTTGAATATCTCATACAACTAACAGAATTGCTACTAATAAAAATAAAACCTCCATAAATCCCAATAATTTTATTCAAATCATCGTCAATGCTAAATAGACTAAAAACATATGAAAATAAGAGCAATCACACAGAAGCAAGTTTACCAGTTTTAGTCCCTCTCTAATTCTCTTCATCACCATCGGTCTTTTTGATCAGTTGACTCTCTTCATCACCATCATTTTCATCACCTGTCTGTTTAGAAACAGTCTCACGCTGCAATGGAGCACTGCCAGCTCCAGTAACTGACTGCTGATAAAGAACACCTCCAGCAAGCGTGAATACAAGACAAAATAAACCAACCGGGCTAGCATGTTTATCCCAAATAAACACATTGATGACAACAGTAAGAAACTTATTGACAACCCCGGTGACAGTAAACGCGGTGGCCGATATTGCCTTCCTTGCAGCAAATCCGAAGAAACTAATAAGAAAACCAAAAATGCACGACAAAGACACGGCAAAAAATGCATCGAATTCAAACCAATTCCCAGCTTTTGATCCCCAGGAAGCAAACACCTCACTATACTCCCCCGTAAGAATCCAGAAGAGCGGCGCCATCATCAATGACAACAAATTATTGTAGAACACAAGACCCCAGGTGTTGAGTCCAATATTGGAGACAATGTGTTTGATATAAACCATCTCAGAAGTAATAGTGACTAAATATGCAAGTGCCCAAGAGTAAGCAGTCAAAGTAAAAGCAGAATCAGTTGCCACATAGCCAACAGCACCACCCAATATAACAAACAAGGAAACAAAGGTGAGCTTGGATGGGATGGGTTGTTTTCTAAACAGAGTGTCAGCTATAGCCACCAAAAGGGGTGTTAAGGATCTGAACACAATAAAAGTGTCGACATTGGCATGACGCAAAAGATTGGTATTCGTAAAGATAGCCAGATAAAAAACAAGAGCAGCAGGTAAGAACTTCTTGGCAGTTTCATAAGAGAAGGAATCATGATATAAAAGCCCCAATTTGCCTAAAACCCAAACACCCAATGCAGAGGTTAGGTACTGCAATGCAGTTAAGAGGCCAGGGTAGTTAAATTTGGTAATTGCAAACTTGTTAATTACAGCAAGCAAACTTGAACAAAGTGCATAACCCACCACAAGACTACTCGTCGCCAATTGCTTACTGGAATCCACTCGAATCGAAGACATTCTGATCCTCCTCCTCCTCCTCACCCTTTCTGTCTGACAAATTATTTTCGACAAACACAGATCGAAGCGATATAATGTCAAGAAAATTACAGAGAAAAAGTCTTCATCATGGAAATTGATGTTCTAACTAATTGATTCCAAGTTTCAGATTATACAAAGAAAAGAAAAGAGATTAGGAATCACCGACAAAAACAGCGAGGCGGATGATGGGGAGGGAGATAGAGAGAGAACGCGGGATTTGCAAATTTAATAAGGGATGATTATGAAACAAGTAATTTGGTACAATGGATGGGTGTGTAATTTGACAGTCAGCTGAGCAGACAAACACCGTACCATCCCGTTTCCTTCACGTTCCTATGTATTTCTCTGTGCGCGTGTGCGCGCCGCCCGAGGAAAAACAAAAACCGGTATTACAAATCAACCCCCAAACTATATAGGTTTTCATAAATAAGTCACCAACCTCTTAATGTTTTACAATTTCTAACTTGACCTTTCTTACTCTTACATGTTAGTCCCTCTTTGTCTTTTAATATTCTCTGATATTTGAAAGCAATATTTTACTGAGAGTCCATTGATATTATTTTTTTAATTTTCATCAGAATTTAATTAATAGATGTTTTACTATTAATTAGTTGATATTATACTTTAGGGTAACCTTTTTGTTCAATAATATATCATATAGCGTGTAAAGTATTATTAGAAGAAAAGGAGGGGTTTAAGATGATAATATAAATTGTTAGATTTGTACGTTGAACAAATCAAATCCAAAAAAGATATTTGAAAAATAGTTAAAGCATTGCTGTTGTTAGACCGGTTTGGTTAAAGATTTAGGTTTTTAATTTTAATCGGATCATTGGATTATCTGAATTAATTTAAAAAAATTAAAAAAATATTATTTTAGTAAAAGAAAAATTAATAAGTTACAATTGAGTTATTATCTGTGTCTTGCCAGGTTAATCGAGTTACCGGGTCATATTAAAATTTTTTTTTTATTATTTTTTTTCAACTTGATCCAGTTCTAGATCCGAGTCAGCTGGATTTTAAATTAACATGTCTGCCAGATTTTAAAAAAGTAACTAAACTCAGTTCATTGTAAATTTTTAAAACCTAAGGAATGGCAAACATAACAATAATGTGGAAAGAGGATTCTTTCGTTACCTACTAACTAAGAAATTTGGGAAAGTTTATGAACAATGAAGTTACTTTTTTTTTCAATTTAATTCTTTTTGTTTTTTTATTTTTTATTTTTTCCTTTCAATTTCATCCTTATATTCTTTTAATAATTTTCTAGTTTACCCTTAAATTAATCAAGTCATTTATATTATATTAGATGAAATATAATGTAGTTTAATTTTAAATTAAAGGTAGATAAAGGATCAAGTTAAGAGATTTTTCAATGTCAATTACATATTTTGTTTTTATAAATTTCATCCTCATTTTTTTTCTAACCGATCAAGTTATTTTTAGATCAACCAAGTTAACTAAATCATGTCAAAACAACTCTCATATCTTTTAATTTTAAACCCAAATTAAAAAAGATGTCGGTTAAAAGATTTTTTTGATCAATTTTATTAATTTTATTTTTTTTATTTTTATCATCGGATTTTTTTTACTAATTAGTTGAGTTAGCATTACACCAGTTAAGTTAATTGAGTTATGTCGGGTCAACTTTTACTTGATTTAATTTTTAACCCATGCTAGTTCAATAACCATATCTAATAATTCTCTACAATTTAAATACTTTTTGTTAAATTAAAATAAAAATTTATGTAATGCGGGCATGTAAATTAGTATCATACTAATTCACAAAATGTGAAACCTTGTAGCTTAATCGAAAAAATAATTTCAAAAATAGTACATTCGTTGGTTATCATGTTGGGGAACAACACAGCAACATTCCCCAGCAAGCAATGCAATTCAATAGGTTACTCTATCATATATATATATATATATATATATATATATATGATAGAGTAACCTATTGAATTGCATTGCTTGCTGGGGAATGTTGCTGTGTTGTTCCCCAACATGATAGATAAAGTGGATTGAATTCAATAGGTTACTCTATCATATATATATATATATATATATATATATATATATATATATATATATATATATATATATATATATATATATATATATATATATATATATATATATATATATAGTGTAACTAAATAAAAACATATTTCAAGAAAAAAAAGTTATTAAATCCAGTCAAATTTATGACTTAAATGATAGATAAAGTGGATTGATACAAGTCAAAATTTAGATTGGCATCGATTTAATTTTTTTTTTTAAATGAATGTAGATTTTGACCGAGTTATATAATGCATGCATCAAGTCAACTATGTCATATTTAATCCATTCCCATCCAGTTTAATTCCAAATATAGGCCATTCCAGCTAGTCGCTACACCTGGACTAGTTTAATAGCATTGCCGAAACATTTATTTTCCGTGGCAAAACGTTGGCAAGTGGCAACTAACTAGTTCCAACTATTTGAGAAAAGAATTTATTGACAGCAACTGAAAATGAACAAGAGAACTCCTATTTCCAACCAAGTGGAATTAATTGCAGAATTCTTTTGCACCATTCTGCTGTCTATTACAGCAGGAAACCTGTTTAGATACAAGAATTCGTCTTTTTAAAGCTTTCTATCATAGCTTTTGTATGCCTACAGTGATATTTGTCCACAACTTCGCAAAACTAACACACTCTGATGGGGGAGGATGACAAACAGAGAGTAAATGGCAGCCATGGTTATAACTCTATTCCAGCGAGAATTCTTCAAGCCATATTAGCACTTCATTCCTCTACAATGCAACCAAAATCAAAAGAGAGACTGTGTCAGTGGTTTGGGTGAAAGTGGAAAACATGTCACTCGCTCATATTATAACAGTCTGCAACATTAGCATAAGAAACTCGCATCCACCATTGCCAAGGAAGATGCAGTTAGATCTAACGCGGTTGATAAAATGAAGCAACAATACACGAGAGCTGGGCACATTGCAGAACATATATAGCAGAAAAACGAAAGAATACGAAGTGTAAAAGAGATAAGCAAGTTTATTTAGCTGGAGAGCAAAAAGGAAGTGTAATAATAAAGAAAAGGAAAGGAAAAGGCAAGAAAGTAGCAGGCAAAAGTAATTCTGTAGCAAAGATTTCGTAATTCTAACTACTTCAAGGATATAAAACATTGCTTGTCCGCCATCCATGGCGATAGGCAATAAAGTTAAGACTGAATGAAAACCTTAGTTTTAAGTTTATGTCTCCACACTTGCACTAAAATATTGCTAACAGAACATCGTAATGTGAGACTTGATAACTGGCTTAAATGTTCCAAACTGCACTCTAACTATGTGGTTGATTTTGACCACTAACATGAAGGCAACTACGCAAGTCCCAATGAGGGAAGGGGGTGACTTCCACCCATAGATTTGAAGTTGACAAGAAATCAGGAAACAAAGAGTGGTATTCTCAGAAGAGAAACACCGATAAATTCTAAGTGGAGATTCTGTCAAATGTAGATTTACTGGTTACACAGCTTTTGAGAGATAACATCTAGAGTATAAAACAGTTCCAGGGTGCAGCTACTAGAATTCTTGTTGTCGCTGGTCCTATTATTATTGTTGTTGCTGCTGCTGTTGTTATTTCATATTCATCAGCTTCAAGTAAATATGTCAGGGCATACAACCCCTGCCATTAATGCTATTCCATTTTTTCTATTCACTCAGAAGAAGCATTAGTTAGTTATTAACTTCGTGATGTCTGACCTCAGATTCCAAGAAAAAAGGTAGGATTGTGGGGAACAGGGGAACTAAAGAAATAGTTGAAACAAACTCAGAACAATTGTGAACTATGCCGTACCATTATGAATTCCCATGTTCGGCCAGGATCATTATAGCGAGCGAGCAAACAACCCATCTTAGGCTTAAGACCATCTTTAAGAAGACATGATCGCAGTGCTTTCTCTTTCTGACAAACAATAGCCTCAGTTGGTTTCCCACTGAATTTATCTACTGCAGCAATGCCTCCTTCTACCTTTCTGATGCTAATTGTCTCTTGATTAGGATTTGGTAAGCTGTTCAAAAAGACAAAAATTTAGTATTGATCACTATTGAATATAATATTATCCTCAAATGTATCCCCTTCAAGCTGAAAACATGTAATAAAAATCACCGATAATTAATGCTTGCCATCATCTGAATCCATTTCTAAAAGTTTTAGTAATAATTAATGCTTGCCATCATCTGAATCCATTTCTAAAAGTTTTAGTTTTGAATTTTAAAGCCCAGAAGAGCTGATGAGACTCGCCTGCTTAAATCTTTCTCCAGAGGAAGAACTATTTGGATGGATACTTTGGACAATCCGGCGTCATTTGCTTGAGTGAACACGGGAGTAGTCATTGGTATTTTCTCCATCGTGGAATTCTTTCCAAAAATATACCTACAATGATATCCATATTAGAATAGTTATGAAAAAAGGATATATTATGTAATTGAATTGGATCATGATAGATACCCACCCAGTAACATCGTTAAATCCATTTGACCCAGACAACTTATCTCCATTCGCTTCTACCACTATGAATGGGCTGTACTTCCGTACCTGCAGAATTATTTTGATGATAACCAGTGCTAACTTAACAGGGTATGCAAATTGCTGAAAAATAAAAGTAACAGAATTCAGTGCCAGAATTGCCAATTTAACATTTTCCTGCTTAAATATTTCAATTTTCCTATTGTATTACCACATCAATCTTTCATTTAGTTGCTCCTCACAGGCCAAGTAATCTTGATGCACATCTTACTGCCTTGACTTTAAATTATGACTTGCTGAGGATGTATCTGGCTGTCCTCTTGAGATGATGTTGTAACTATTCTTTTTGGAACTTAATAGCATCCCATTGCATTTTCTTTTCATCGGGTATCCATAATTCCCTCAAAATTTTACTTGATGCAAATTATTACTAAAAGCATAATCCATAATCAAAGAAATGGTTTATCACAAAAAAGGCAGACTGACCTCATAGTTTGCAGTCCTTTTCAGTATCTGATATCTGGGTGTTTCTAAGTCAGGAGTCTTGTAAATTCTCAACTGTAAAAGTAAGATCTCAATAAGAATTGGAACCTAAGTATGACTCTAATGGAAATTTAAAGAAGTAAAGAACATGTACCTGCTTAACTACACTCCACAAACCTTCAAGAGAAAAATAGTTATTATTCTCTATGGAATCCCAGAAGTCCTGCAAATTAAATAGGAAAAAAAATCGCTGGTATTTTTGTGGGTGTCTCATAATTTATCATTTTTACACTAGCAAGAGAGGTGGACTTTACCAGATGGCTGCTAAACTTTCCAGTCTGTGGATTGATGCCCATGATAGAGGTTCCTGTGAACACTAATTCTGGTTTCCATGGCAAAAGCATGAACTTCATCACCATAGTCCACCTTGTAGTTATCTCATAAGTTCCTGTCTATAGCAACTGGATCAATTAACCAAGCAAAATCCAGAGCCAGATGAACCTTTGCAATATTCAGAATTGTCAATAAGATGAAGTTGTCTTTCCATCTTATTATTAAAATTAATATTCTTTTCTACTGATTTCAAAATACGCAAAATGCTTGTTAGTATTCTAATTAAGAGCTTGAAACAGAAACTAAATCTCAGAAAAATTGTAGAAAGTACGAAATGTAGTAACTAAAACCCAGCAGCTAAATCAGTCATCATTAGAGACTTCTGGTTCTTTGAAGAAAAGCAAAATTGTTTTACCTATACTACGAATTTTTGATGGAGTCATCAGTTGGCCAGACATTACTTTGTTTTCACAGCCATAAGCATCAAACAAATGTCTTATTATTAGATTGGCATATCACTATGATACAATTAGTAGCATGTAATGTAATATATGGCGGCATAATGGAAACATGCAAAGATGGTCATTTTTTAGTTCTTCCATTGCGTATCTTTTCCATCCCTAAATCCATCCCATACAGTACAGAAGTTTTCTATGTCAAGAGAGGAAGATTCAGCTTTAAGGTGATCAAAGTCTCTTATGACAAGTTAAATTTACCAAAACAGTAAGGATTATTGGTATCAAGAAGACTAAGGATTGCAAAGCAGCCTGCTTGGCTACAAATATTTGGAGCCCTTGTTTTATAGTCAGGATCTCTTTGAGTAGCCTGGTGTATACAAAAGCCTGTGAAGTTTGAGAATTTATAATGATTGAAAGATGAGAAAATCCGTTTGGGATCAAATTGAACACTACAAATATTGGCAATTGCAAGCTCACTTTCTTATGGTGGAACTGTTGGCAGCATCCCTATTGTGTATTATTTAACAAACAAGGCCAGAGGCTAAAATTTGAATAATTCTTCTAACAAATGCTGAAGTTTCTACTGTCATAAAAAATGGCAATTGGAACCAGCTTCACTCTAGAACTGATATGATGGTAGAAGTGCAAAGTGCAATGTGTTGGTGGAGGTATGCTTCTAAGTACTGACACTGAAGACAGTGGTGTGAGCTAGCAGTCTTCTCCTAATGTGTGGTTTTTCTACAAAAAAGTGCTTGGTAGCTGATCAGACTTAAAAGCACTAAAGTAGAACGGCTGAAGCAAGTTTTGGGGTCCTTTGAGCATTCCAAAGCGCAGTTTTCATTGTATGGCTTTGCAAAAAAAAAAAAAATTAACAAACAACAAAAATTCCAGTAAGCAATTATTATTATTAGAGCTACAAACCTGTTTGACCCTATGCAAGAAGAACTGAGGCCTGAAGAGATTCTTCAAAAGAGCAATGTTAAAAAGATACCCACTTATACTATCATGCTTAGTGATGGGGTCCCTGAATTTCACACGCTCATCATACGCCGTCCGGTCAATTCCCTGATCATCGAAGAGATGTGGAAGATCATCATACAAGAAGTCCACCAGCTGTTTCACGTCCACGCCTCTTGATTGTGACTGTGGCTGGTTCTGGTCAACCAGGCTTTGCCTGAGGGCCCATTTCAAGTTTTTCCGAGTTCTGATGGCTGAATTTCTTGATTGGAAACCGTAGCTCTGTCGCCCACAGGTTTGACTGGCGGCCGGTAGAGGGCGGAGGATTTGGAGGGAAAGTTGAGTGGTGCCCATTTGTTGCTCTCGTTGTGAGCTTCTTGGATATACGTGGCGTGGTTTGAGTCTTGATACACTTGTGACTTTATTATATTCTATATCCATGCTTCGTCTTGGATAATAATTTTTAAAAATAAGAAATGGGATATAGAAGCTATTTTAATATGTTTTTCTATATAAATAATTTTAAATATAAATTAAAAAATTTATGCAAGCATCTAATTAAATATATTAATAATTATTTATATAAATAAATAAAAAAAAGTTGGTAATAATACTAAACAAAACTGGAAAAAATAAAAAATAGATATAAATCAAGATATTTAAACCTGCAAAATAAAATATTTACTCGTTTATGTTTACTAAATTTATTTATTGAAATTAATAAAAAATAATATAAATAGAAAAAATATAAAACTAACTAAATAAAATAAAATAAAATATTATGCAAGGTCCAACATATTAGAAATATTATTTCAAAATAAATATTTTTTTATAAAATAAAGCTCATTAATATAAAATAAAAAAAATCTTCAAAAATTCAATACAAATAAAACAATTTCTTTCAAAAAACCTTTATTTTAAAAAAGCTTGCATAACTCGTTAACTAGATCATGAAACTGGGATAAACCGATAAAAAGTAAGAAATTAAAGATAACCACAAACCAATATTTTTTTTATTAAAAACTTGTTACCCCCTGTTATTAAATTAAAAGCACCATAAATAAAAAAACCACGAAGCCTAATTTTCAACAAATCAAACGCTGAAAGATAAAACTAAAAAAAAATCAATCACAAAAAATTATAATTAAAAGAATGAGGGTGAAAATTAAAATAAAAAATCAATTAGAGGACATAAAGAAATTTATATTGGAGGGTTAAATTGAAAATAAAAAGAACTTTAACAAAATAAAAAAATGAATAAAAAGAATGAGGGCTAAATTGAAAAAAAAACAACATAAACTTTGATTGAAAGATGAAATTAAAAAATAATAAAATTTTAATAAAAAACCATGAAAAAAATCAAAAATCAAAAGAATAATGACCAAATTTTTTTAAAAAAATAATATATGATAAATTGTAATTTAAGTATTAAATAGAAAACATAAAAAAATATATATATAAAAGTGCTAAGGACAAAAATAAGTAATAAAAAATATAAAAAAATGAAATTGAAAAATCAAAAGAAAAGAGGATAGACATGTACTTTTTTAAAAAAAATAAAAAAGAATGAAGAAAAAAAAAGAAACGATCATTAGTAACAAACCATCCATCATATGCCGCCACGTGCGACATCATCAAAAAGGGCTGGTTTGACCATCTAATGGTGTTGCAAGTGCTACTTAGAGGACATGGACGCTACCCACGCATTAGCACATCATAAGCACACGCCAATAACCTTGTCGAATAAAAAAATATCATTCCAAGTTAAAAATATTAGAAAGCCCTCCATGAGCCCAGTAATTACGAAAACAATGTGTGAGATGACACAAATATCCCTAGACGTAAGCCTTTTTTTTTTCTTTTCTAAGGGTAAAAACATATTTTTAATATATTCTAAGAAATGAAAAATCAAAACAATTCTTGGTCAACAATTCTGTTTTTTTTTTTTACTTTAGGGATAAATAAGCAATTTTACTGCTTTAAATTTTTTAAAAGACCAAATAATCATTAGTCAATAGTTTTGTATGTTGTTGAGCTTGGAGGTATATTTGTAATTTCAATGTGTAAAAAATATAAAAAAAACTAAAATAACTCCAGACAATTGTTTAATGATCAATAATGAATGTTTAAAAAAAAACTAAACTACCCACACAACCGAGGTTTCCATTTTTTCATCAAGAGTAAAAAAACAATTTTACTATAGCAATTCACATTAGACTAGTATTTTCAAGCTATATTTGCTTCTTTCTAAGTCAATTTTGTACAAAGAGAAACCTAAAATAAAGTTATAGCCAATTGCTTGTACTACATTCTGATTTTTTTCCCTCTGAAAATAACATATTTAATGGGTTATGCTGTTGGAAACATAAATTACATTGTAACATAAATTACATTGTAACATAAATTACCACATAAATTACATTGTATCATATAGCACAATTCAATATGTTATGTTGTTGGGAATAATATATTCTATTGAAATATAATTTGTTTTTGTTTTTCAATTCAATTTAAAATTTAAAATAATATTTATCCTATACAAATCAAAACAACTGATTTTAATGATGTCATTTTATTCTGAATAATAGTCCATTTAAATTTTAATAGAACTAACTCCTTAATTATTAGGTTAGTTAATAATTATAATAATTATTAATTAAGATAATTAGTTGTAGTCAAATTAAATTTCAATAAAATTACTTAACTTAGTATGTTAACTAATAATTATTATAATTATCAATGAAAATGATTAGTTGAAGTTAATTTAAATTTAATAGGATTTCTTAGTAAATTAGATGTAGTCAATTTAAATTCCAATAGGATTACTTTCAATTTAAATTCTAATCGAATTCCTTAACGTAGTAGGTTAATTAACAATTATAATAATTATCAATGAAAGTAATTAGTTGTAGTCAAATTAAAATTCAGTAGGATTCGTTGTAGTCCATTTACATTTTAATAGGATTCTTTAAGTTAATTAATAATTATCAATAAAGTTTCGGGAATAAAACAAAATTAGTAAATTAACTGAAAAATAAAAAATAAAAAAATTAACATTTGTACCCGAATAAAATTATGGAGAAATATATTTTTTTAATCAATTTTTTTTTTACTAATGTAACTTTTTTTTTTGACAACAAAATGTTTTTGTTATTCACGTTTATTGAATAAAAGGCAAAATCAAACATAAAAAATATTTAAAAAACTATAAAACTTGAAATAAAAAGGAATAAACATATATCTTTAATAATAAAACTAATTTTCTTATTAACATATTTTTTTATTTTGATAAAAACATGTTTTTTTATGATAAATATTGTTTTGTAAGAGAAAAACTTATTAAGATTGTGAAAGAAAAATTTAATTAAAAAATTATGAATTAATTATTTTTACGTATCTATATGAAAAAAAATGAAACCATTAAACTTGAAAACAAATATATAAAAATGTACAATAAAAAAAATTTAAGAAAATAAATATTTTATTCTTATTCAATATTAATGAGCAAACTGTTTAAAAAAATTCTATACATATGGTTGTTACATGATTATCCATAAAGCAACAGATAATATCATTATAAAAAAGCTTTAATCTTCTTAAAAACAACAACATAACATTTTATTAGCATTATAGTTTTTAAATAAATGTAAAAAGCAGCAACAATTAAAATAAAAGTTTGCCAAAATTTTCAATTATTTGAAATAAGGAGGAAAATATATTTATCAAATCTAAACTCTATTTTTTTTTGTCAATAAATTTATTTATTATTTCACTGAAAGTATGTTTTTTAATTGGAAACATTTTTTTTAAAATAAAATATTATCATAATCTCAAAAGCAAGTTTTAATAAAAAAATATAAAATAATAACTTAATATTTTATGAGATTGAAAGCAAAAAATAATAATTAAAGATAAAACCATGTAAAAAATCTATAAAAAATAAAAGAAACATGAATTTTATCGTCATCGAATATTGAAGAACAATTTTTTATTTTTTACATAGTAGGCATATTGTAAAGAAAGCTAAATGGCGTGTGGATTTTACTATTACTCTAAACACAGATTACTATGGATCGCGACAATGAAATTACGTGAGTATGGTGTGTAATTAAGAGGACCATAGGGGGCTTTTTTTATTTTCACGTTGTATTTTTTTAATCAAAAAGCTATTGGCACATGTTCCACATGCCGTGGCAAGTGGCCACTGGCCACGTCATTAAGGTGGTGCGTGAGATACTTTTCGGTGGCCAAATTTGGTGATCCACCATCTCACTAGATGCACAACCATCATTTTACCACATGGTACGGCACATGTATACATGTCATGGTTGGATTGCAGCCAGTGATCGATTGTGTTACGTTTTTTCTTTCTTTTCTCCCTCCTGACAACTAAAGTGCATAATTATCCTCTCATTGTTTATTGTTTGCTTGAGTCTGACATGATTTTCAGACCCAAGTCGTTTGGTTCGGCATGACTGGTAGACTTAAAACATTTGGGTCTGGCATGACTTCCAGACCCAAGTCGTTTGGGTCGGCATGGTTAGCAGACCCAAGAATCTTGGGTCTGGTTGTCGGACCTTACCCTTTTACCTTTTAATGACTTAAATTTAAGCCTTTGATTTAAGAGTATTTGAGTCTTTTCATCTGGCTCAGCGGTCATTAGAAAATTATTTGGCAGTGTATGCGTCTTTTCCAATTTCTAATACAGTTAAAGTATTCTTTTATCCCTAAAGTCAACAAAAATTAGAACTATTGACAAGGGCTTTCTTGGCTTTTCACAATATTCATAATAGTAAAAATATTTCTTTACCCCCAAGATAAAAAAAAGGATAGGCTGCCAAAAAATGGTATTTTAGGTTTTTTCAATTTTCATGTATAGTATAATACCATTTTTAGCCTAAAAAATAGTTTGCGTTTGATGTTTTTGTCAGACCCAAGCCACTTGGGTTGACAACCACGCCAGACCCATGCTATTTGGGGCTGACAAACATGTCAGGCGCAAGGTACTTGGGTCTGATAACCATTCTAGGCCCAAGAGCCTTGAGTCTAACACCTTGGGTTTGGCACCCATGCCAAGCTCAAGCGTCTTAAGCCCAAGCTTCTTGGGTTTGGTAACCACTATGTTTCATGCTAGACCCCAGGCTCTTAGTTCGGCATAACTGCCAGATCCAAGTTGCGTGGGTGCAACATGGCTGTCAAATCTAACGTTTTTGGGATGCTTAAGACATTCTCTAAACTTTTAATATTTTTTTACATTTTAAAAAAATTGATATTAATCCACTGCAGAGTATAGGCTAATATACTAGTAATAACTGAAAAGAAAATTGTTAATATTCCTATAAAAACCCATAACATTATTTAAGAACAATGCCAAAATTGAACACTAATTTAAATTTCTTATTGGGTATTTTATTTATAGTGTATTTTAATAAAAATAGAAGAAAAAAAGCACAAAAAAGGTCACGTATCTAGGCCTAAAAAGATCGGGCATGTGCGTTTGCCTATAAAAGGAAGGTCTATCTTGAGTGGGCCTATAAGGTTAGGCTTGTGCATTTGGCCTCCTTTATTATTATAATTTTTTTATATTTGAGGGAAGACAACAGATCTTGAATTATTTTATTTTATTTTATTTTAAAAAAAACAATGCTTTATCTGCTGGTTCAGTTTTCGACCATTGAAGAGCTCGTCAGAAATTCAAGCCAGGTATTTTATATCTAAAAAAGAACTTGACAATCTACTTTCACTTAAAACAATTTTTAAATACTATATGAAGTTTAATAAACCAATTTCTAACCCTAAAACACCACTAACTTTGTCAAAAACACAACATTAAAATGAAAACAAATCTCCATTAACCCTAATCTATGTTTTTCAATGAAATGAAAGCTTAAAAATACCCCAATGACACTTTTCTCATCAAAAGAAACCGATCGACACCAAAATATATTTTTTTTATTGCTAGAATGTTGTCAACTGATAACTCTTTTATTTTCTTTATTTTCTAGCGAATTTTTCTCTATTTTTAAATTTTAGGGACTAAAACATAAAATAAATGAAGTTTTGAATTGAAAAGATAAACCTTAAAAATACAGGATAAAAGTTTAAAAATTCAGGGATCAAAGTGTGATTTACTACACCTCATGAGCAACAAAGAAAAAAAAGGTCGTCTTTTTGTTTTTAAGTTTCAATTCTTTTAAACATTAAATCTAAATCGTTCTCTGCAAAATCAAGCATCAATTCAAAATCAAAGCATTTCTTAACACTACAAACACGATGTATAAACATGGTATAAAAGGAATGACCAGGAATTAAATCATGTGACAATAATATAGAATGATAAAATTAAAAAAAAAAGTGATAAAAATGAATAATTGTCAAAGCACAAAAAAAGGGACCAATCATGTGCATGATAATTGTCCACAATCTACCTTTGTCTGCATAAGCAATGAAATAAATAATAAAACCCCCTTTTATTATAACTTAAATTTTAATTTTTGAAGAGGTGACAACTACCTCACAATCAAACCAAATATAGATTTTATGATATCTAGAACCAAAATAGTTCAAGTAAACATTATAGGTTGCAAGAAAAAACTGTAGATAAACCAAGATATTTGTATAAAACAATATCTCATAATTAAAGACTAAACAACAGATAAGTTGTATGTTACGAAAAACATTAAATAAAACAATAACTAAAACTTGTAAAGAAAAACAAAAAAACAAAAAATATAATGAAAGAGATAAATAATTATAAACAATAAACTTAAACATGTATATTGCTAGGAAAAATTAGAGTTAAAGATAAAAGAATAACATGCAAAGTATTGAGTTTATGAAAACTTTTTATTAAAGAGATATTGAATTTTATGTGACATGAGACAAATAAAAATAAATAAATATAGCTCTTTTTAAATATTAATATATAATTTAAAACTAATTTATAATTCAAAAACTATTTGTTCAACAAGGAATCTATTTAAACTAACAAAGAACTCTAAAATCAATTCTTAAAAAAAAATCCTTAATTAGAACTATTTACAAATAATCCAATTGAAAGAAGTAAACAAAATTCTATACTAATTAGGGCATAAAACCCTTTTCCAATATAGGTTACAAACAAATCAGTCATGCATATGTTGGTGTTTCAAAGAATATTGTAGAAAATCATAAGTTCATAATGAAAATCATGAAATGTATTGATCACGTATGAATGGTTGACTTCTTAATATCCACTTGATATTTCGACCAATTACATTCAAGGTTTTTTTATATAAGACACTTTTTTTCCATAGTTATAAAATATGAATCGGTTCAGTAAGTCAATCTAGACTTAGAGTTTAAAAAAAGAATCATATTGGAGTTCATCCAGTTAAAATCATGTTTGATTTTATTTTAAAATGACTTCATTTTGAATGTTTTTTTAAAATAAAATGATATTGTTTTATTGATCCAGGTCAACCAAAACAACTTGTGACTTGAGCATTTAGTTAAGTTATGGCCCAGTCAGATTTGATAACTTTGATTTCTAAACGTCAATCATGGCACATATGTTATAAAGATTGGCTAATTGAGGTGTGTCTAATAGTGCTTCCATATTTTTCCTTTTTATTGGAGCATTCATTTTGTTGCTTTTCTATTTTATCTAACATGTTAAAGCCATTATAAAAAATTACTATCAAAGTTTTTGCTTTTAGACATATGTATAATTGAATAACTTTGAGCTTCCTGACACATGTACCAATATCAACCCTAGTTTAAGAAAAAACTCTAAAATAGCTTAGAGATGCACTTAAAACATATCTTAATAAACCAACTACATAGTATGAATGCTTGAAAGAAACAATGAGGCTTTAACTTCTAGTAAAGGTGTCTTAGTAACTGATAACACTTTATTCCATGACAAGATAAGATAAATGATAAGGTAGGTTGAGCAAGTAGCATATCAGGCTAAGAGATTGTAATAGAAGGCTACCTAGGTTGGAAATGATATAATAAACTACTGAGAGCACTTGGATGCAACCACCGTTTTTATTAGAAATATAGCTAATAGAGGTTATGCTTTCTATAAGTAGTGATGTAAAGGTTTTTCTTGCTTTTCCAATTTTGATTTATTAAAAAAGTACAAACTCTTTTTATTATATGTAATGGAAGGGTCGCAGCTAAGATTATTATTTAATGTGTTTGGAATTTAATCATGATAAGAACTTGACAAAGTATTTCCTTATAACAATCAGCTAGAATCAGAAATCTTAACTAAAATCAAGAAAATGGAAGTTGTGAATCAAGTTTAAAGAAGCAAATTCATATCTAACATAAGCATCACACATGTAAACATTGTAGAGTTGTACATGTCATGTATTCATTTGCAGGAGTGAAATATAGGTCCTCTTTTTAAATGAATTTATCACACAAGATCCAAAATTAAGCTAATGAAGAATAAAAAGGCATGCATGTTTAGAAGCTGAACATCATAAGGAAATGGAGAGCTTTAAGGGAGATATAGCAAGGCTAACCAACCAACTTGAGCAAGCATTAAGAATGAGGTTTGTGGAAGCTCCAGTTACTCAAACAGCAGTAACCCTTCATCAAGCAACTATGACTCCCTTTCCATAATAGAATTTGAGCCCCAGTATAACATCTTTGAAAAACCAATTTATGGACCTTTCATACATCCTGTTTGTTTACCCTATAAAGCTACCTGTCATGGTTGGTTTACCTAAATAAGAAAGTTCAAAATAATCTTATGGATAAGGCTTTATGACAAATGGATATAATTAAAAGAAAAAATAAAGGTGATTGAGGGGTCTAATCTCTATGAACCAGTGAAAGAAACCGAAATATGTTTAGTACCAAATATCATAGTTCCAAAAGACTTTTGAGTGCCTGAATTTGTCAAGTAAATGAGAATGCAATGCCTGCTAACTCACCTCAAGGTTTACTATAATAAAATGAATGAAGTGGTCCACGACAAGAAACTACTTATCTAATTTTTTCCCAGATAACCTCAGTAATGTTGTACTGGCTTGGTATATGGGCTCAACAATACTAAGATTTAAGGGTAGAAAGACTTGATAGGAGAATTTGTAAAACAATACAAGTTTAATATGGATTTCATTCCAGACAGATCTAGTCTGTTAATGATGGGGAAGGAAAAATAATAATTTGAGAGTATGCTTAGAAATCGCGAGAGAATGCCGCTCAGGTTGATCACCCACTATTGGAAAAAATAATTAATTTATTTTTCAATATATTCAAAACACCTTTCTTTGACCATTTAGTAGGGGCATTGCCCAACATTTTATATATATTATAATAGTGGCAGAATAAGTCAAATGATAGATCTAACCAAGACTTATGATGTCAATAAACTAATGAGTGAGGAGAAAGCTATCGAGTTTCTTAAATTGATGAAGCATAGTGAATACAATGTGGTTGATCAATTGAAGAAGACACTAGCCAAAATTTCCCTAATATCTTTAACCCTAAGCTTAGAATTACATCGAAATGCACTCCAAAGAGTCCCTAATGAAGCTTATATCCCTCAAGATATGACATGATATTCTATGAAGCATGTAATAAGAAGAACTCAATATGCCAACTAGTATTTCACTAAAGACAAACATGATCATGAGGGAACTGGTTATAATAAGCCATTATACATCACAATGAAATGTAAAGGTTATGTTGTCGCCAAGGTGCTTATGGACAATGGGTTCGCTTTGAATGTGTTACCAAAACATATGATGGACCAAATACCTATAATGGAACACCGAAGCCTATCATTGAGAGCATTGACATTGAAATAGTTAGCAACTTATAACGATTTTAAGTAACTTTGTAAGTTATGGGCATCTACCTTTCTTACAACATGTTATTAGGAAAGCTATGAATACACGCAACTGGTGTGGTAACATCCTCCCTACATCAAAAGATCAAGTTTATCATCAATGGCAAATTA
This sequence comes from Populus nigra, assembly GCF_951802175.1. Taxonomy (NCBI): domain Eukaryota; kingdom Viridiplantae; phylum Streptophyta; class Magnoliopsida; order Malpighiales; family Salicaceae; genus Populus; species Populus nigra. The sequence goes on along the minus strand of NC_084866.1, from coordinate 8,429,779 downwards.
GTAATCGTGATGTCTGAAGAGGTTATGATAATTATGAAGAATATAGCAGTCCCGTACATTGAGGCTAAAACAATATAAATTGTAACTTACATGCATTTGAAGTCGTAAATGTTGAATAAGTGCGTAAAACACTCATTCAACAAAATGCTTCATGAAGTTACATTTTAAGTATAATCTAATCACTAGTATACATGAGAGGATATATATATATATATATATATATATATATATATATATATATAAAGTTAAAAACAGTTAACCAAAGGTTTGGGTTGGGGTTTAAATATATAAAAAAAGACTATGTAAGAGTGGCTGAAATTAAAAGAGATAAAAGAATGACCCAGATTGAAGGGCGGGAGCCTGATGAGGATGAAATAGAGATCCCACTTATCCAATAAACCTTTCTATGACCATACATGATGAGAGTAGGACAAAAGCTGAAAGTTTTGGATAAAGATTTTTCTAGTATCATAATTAATTTTTTGAAAGAAGTTGAGAAAATTGAAGAAAGTTATCTCAAGCTATTCTTGCCCTAGCTAATGATCGATATACTAAAAAACGCTCTTGTAGAAGGTTTTATGAGAAAAAAATTTCAAATGAAAAGAATTAAATAATTAGGAAATTCAAGATGTCCTAATTTTCCTAAAAAAGTAATTTCATCCAATAGTGCTTATGTTTGATGTGCTTAGTATATATATGCTTTTCATAAGTCTGTTCTTTTTTTATGTATATACATGTTCACCCAACTAATAATCACAACTCAAGAAGGCAGAGGGCAATTTTATTTCAAACTCTTTCAGGCAATTATTTTTTAAGCATGGAATAATTTCCTCAAATTTATAAGGTCAAAAGCTCTTAAATAAGTCACTAAAAGCATCATAAAAACCATGTAAAAACCTACATACTCGCTCAAGTAGGTTAAAAGCCAAACAATCAAAAGGATTTCAGGAACATAAAAAAAGGATCTTATATTTCAAAAACAGGTAAATGCATGCATAAATATCAAAAAGATATTTTTTAGGGAATTTTCCTCTAAAGCAACTAGAAAGGTTCAACAAATATGAACCATCAGAACTCCATTATAGAGATAACTAAAAATGCATGGACAAAGAAAATCAAAAGACATATCATCTTAAAAGAAATGAGGTAAAAACATCTCATGAAAAATCCAGGATGCCATTGTTTATGAAAAATTCTAGATATTTTTCACACAATAGGCAAGTTACTCGATCACTAATCATGGGTAGATCACCCGAACAGAAACCATGGACAGGTTATCCGATCATGAACCACGGGTAGGTCACTTGAAAACAGAACATTTGTGAAAAATCCTAGATGTTTTTCATAAAAGGTTGACGCTTAAATACCTAACATCATTTTCTTTTCTTTACAAACTTACCTTCTAATGTTCTTTAAAAGACTTTATACTATAAGTATTGTAAAAAGAAGGGCGATTGTCATAACTCAATTGTTTTATAAAACATACATATTTTTAATTCAAAAAAATCAAAAATTTAAAATCCAAAAATATTTTCGGGATATGAGGAGATAAGTTTTTGAGCTACAACATACCAAAATTACAAAAGAATAGCCAAATGAGATATTTTGACAAGATAGGATGAAGAAAAACTTAATATAAATAAAATTAAGGTTGAAATCCAAACTTGATCAAAATTAAAAGAATTATTTAAAGGACTTAATTAAACTTTTAACATGTTTAGTTTACTTATTTAAGGACTTAATTGAAGAAAAATTAAGCTTGAAAGCTAATTGCGTAAAAATTAGAAGAATTAATTAAGTTTAAATACTTAATTAAACTTCTAATGAATTTTATGGATTCAATCAAGAACTTAATTAAAGAAAAGTTAAGTTTGAAAGTCAACTGCGTAAAAAATAAAAAAAAATAATTAAGTTTAAGGACTTAATTAAACTTCTGATGGGTTTTTTGGATTCAACCAAGGATTTAATTGAAGAAAAGTAAAGTTTGGAGGCTAAATTTAGGTTAATTCATAAAAATTAGAAGATTAAGGACACAATTAAAACTTTGAAATGATAAATTGGTGCAATCATGGGTCAATTGAAAGAAATTTAAAGATTGAAGGCTGATTGAGGATTAAATTAAAGAATTTCAAAACCAAGAACCAAAATGCAAAAGACATGTGAGTATGGGGACTAAAATTAATCATATCAAATTTGAAATAAACTAAAATTTTAACAATTGATAGGGGTCAAATTATATAATTTGAAAACTAATGACTAATTTGTAAAAGGTGCTCAAATTATGGAATTTAAATCAAGATTTTCAGGGGTGCAATTGTAAAAATTAAGAAGTTTCAGGGTCAATTGAAGATCATATGTTGAAATTAGAAAGACAGGGACTATCTTGAAATTTTCAAAAATTCCAATTAAAAACCCTAATTTCTAGGGTTTAAACAAACAACATATCATTCACTTTTAGTGAAGAAACTAAATGACATGTCATCCCATCCCTGTTTATCATCTTTTTCAATGGACAAAAACTGATTGAGATTTTACTTTCAGGTGAATGAATGTGACATCTTCGAACACCTCAGAGGCTCCAATCACCACCACTTACTAAGAAATATGTCCTTTACAGGGATCAGCTACTTTCATCAAACTCTTACATCCCATTTGTTTCAATGATATTAATAACATCTTGTCCCTAATCAGCCTCCCTTGCATTGATATATGCAGACTAATTGAATATCAATCTTTTTATAAATAAATGTAGAGTTTTAGACCTCCATATCAGATGAGGTTTGTTCCTAATGGTATATGTACATCCCCTTTACATGATTCATGTTTGCCTATGACATGTTTATATCTTATTTGTCATGATGATCTCACTAAAGTAACCCTTTTAGTGAACTATAACTGGAAAAAAAAATTCATGTTTGAGTAGACTTCGTGGCTGCCTTCTATTGATAGGTTTGAGCTCATAAAAGGACAAAATGAACAGGAATTCACCTTTCTAGGGAGGTTAGAGAAGAGGATGAGGAAGAATCTTCTATAAATCACCATGGTTTTACAACTTCTAGTTTTGGTTTGCTTATAAAATGGAAGGTGCTTCTGAGTAGAGAGAATTAATTAAAGATGAAAACTACACAAAGAAAAAAGAGTAAACATAAATGGATTGATAAGAATACCCAATAATTGATTAAAAAAAAAGCTATAAGGATTGTGTGTTAAAAAGAAAGGAAAAAAATCAAGATCAATCTTAGAATGAAAATAAGCTAAAAATCAAGAGGAGAGAAACAAATAACCCAAAGAAGGAATCAACATTTTCCCTACAAGGTATACCTTAAACTTTAATAGGGGTGTAGCTCAATGAGCACACACACCCCCCCCTTTCAATGAGCTTTTTAGATTTGTATATTTGCTATTTTTATTGTTAATTTAAAATGCAATAGAGGCTTGTGTTTAAATATCTCTTTGTGCCATGATTTAACATGTATATGTATATTCATGTTTTATTAATGCATAAGTTGATGTGTTATGATTGTTAATATAATGATAAAAGTTAGTTTAGAAGATGATTTAGCAAGTTTTATGTTTAGATTGATCATTTGATTTTGTTTGGTTTTATGTATGTCCATTAAGAGGTTTAATTCTAGGAATGCAATTTGTTGTTATGTAATGTTTATGGGCTACAACAAGCTGAGTTTATGTAACTATTGTTAGAAGTATATGATAGATTGGTGCAATAAGTTGTTAGAGTTTAAAATGTGTTTATTGGAAAGCATGAGCAGAGATATTGTTACATTGGTTTTGTTGTTTATTGTTAATGTTTTGATGTTTTTGGGGTTGCCATAAGCATGTTGAAGTCAGGTTTACCATGTTTATACCTTATTTTTATGTTTTTATCTATTTATTTGGGTTTTCGTTTGTTGTTACTTATTTCTAGATTATTTTTTTCTTGGTGTTATTGAACCTAGATTTAGGTTTTCTTATGTTTTAGCATTTTAGCCTCTCTGATTAGCTTTGGTCGAAGTTATTACCCATGTTTGATCATTTTGTTTTTTCTTTTTTTTTCTTTTATAACTTGTTTTGGATCACTCAATCCTTAGAACCCTTGAATGTTTGGGTTAGGATTCTTCATTGTAGGGTTATTTTGGTGAAGATCAGAGTTTATTGTTGTTGTTTGATGGATGATTATGCATTAGATCTTGATGTTGCATCTTTCTATTATTTTTGTTTAACAAAATCTGGTCTATTATTTCATTTACGTTGCTGGGTTCATCAAAGATGTTCTTCGTGTTTTTTATTGTTTCAAATGAAATTTCCTGTTTCATCTTTGTTTCTAAGTTTTTGTTCTTGGACCCTGTTCTCGGGTCTGGGCATGCTAGAAAGCCCAAACCACGTGGTTTGGTTGAACCCATTCCGAACCTAAGGTAGTGTTTGGCTTGTCATTTTTTTTACAAAGGAAAAAATACATTTTTTAATATTTCTTAGGGTGTATTTGGCAAACACGCTGCCAAACACGCCCTAACAAATTCTTGACAGTTTTCTTTATTAAATTTTTCTTGTTTTGCCAAAAAAAGCTTTAGTTTTTTAGTTTTATTTTATTTTTTAGTCTCTCACATATTTTTACCCTCTTATATTTAATATTTGGGATTGTGACCTACAAGTGAAAAGCTTTTTTAGTATTAAATAAACTATTTTTTTTATAAAAAAAACATACAAAAAGAAACAAAAAAAATATTTCTTTAAAGAATAAATTTAAATATTTTTAAATTACATATGGTCATGTATCTCAAATAAAAATCATATTTTGCATAAAAATATACAATAAAAAAAATACATGGTATAATTTAGCTTCTTTTTTTATACCAAAATTTGAGGAAAAAAAATTGTTTATATCTTTGCTTGCATTTTTGGATTTGATAACAAGTTTATTAAATTCACAAAACTTGGTCTGTATTTCAAAAACACAAAAAAAAAAATTTATTTATTTTAATATCAAGAATTATAAATTTATACATAAGACGTATTCACGGTATTAAAAGAAACAGATACAAAAATATGTTTAGATTCTAAAATTGTTAGGTTTGATCCACAAGTCATGATTCACTTTACTAGGGTGAATTGACTTTTAACCATTAGATAGACCAACGATTAGAAAATATAAAAGTGATTTAATAATCAGACAAATAAACAATGCAATTTATCTTAGGCAAAGTGTACTAGAAGTGATATAGTCCTTCTTATACACAACTAGTTCTCTTATCCAGATTTTGAAGACTAATTAGGGTTCCTAGCGACCAAAATACTAGGTGGCGACTCCAAACCTTTTTTAACTGATAAAGAACATGTATTCCTTGGTCTTTTTGCCCATACCTGAGGATCTCGATTTTAAAGAACAATCGCTGTGACACTACACATGTGCAACAAATTCCAAGCAAATAATGTTGTCCTATACATATGAAAACCTTGTACTATAATTTGTGTAATAACCTTAGAAAGCTAAGAGTTATCATCATGTGCTTTCTTTTTAGCAAACTTTTCATACTTTTTTTTTTTAATTTTGTAAGATTTAAAAACAAGAGTGTAAATAACTTGCAAGCATATGTATTCTTGTCTAAGTTCATATTTCCAAATATCATTTCCTCATTGTAATTCTTATAAGGATAATGGTTAGAACTATCAGAAATCTCCCTTATTTGTAAATATTGAATCGATGAATGTAATTTCATAGTTTTAATATTATGTGCACTCTTTCAAGTTTCTATTTTATGATTTAGTTAGAGTTTGCAACCTCATTTTAACTATTTTAGTTTTTGTTAATTTTATGTTTAAGTAATACCAACATACTCATTAATTATAATTAGATTAAAAAAATAGAAAGTGGTAAGCTAAAACAATAAAAACTACGAGTTTACTGACTTAACAACCTGCTTTCTAATCAATCTTAGCATATTATATAGTTTAGTCATGTTCAAGTTAAGGTGTGCAAGCTAGCTAGATTTTAATAACTCTAATGTAGTTAATAGTGAGTCAAACAACAAAAAATAAATAAAAGTAATTGCATATAGTACAAGGAGAAAATAGTTTTGAACATAAAAGCACTAAAATCCTAGTAATTAGTATACCCTGGAGTCTTGTACTCAATTATCTTCTTAATCTTTTTTCAAAGTTCTCTTAATTTAGATAAAAACAAAAGAACCCACAACAATTACACGTGAACATAATTATGGTTATTTTACTTATAAAATTCAAATTATATGCACTTTTTTACCAAAAAACACTAAAATCCTAGTAATTAGTATACCTGGAGCCTTGTACTCAATTATCTTTTGAATCTTTTTTCAAAATTCTCTTAATATAGATAAAAACAAAAGAACCCACAACAATTGCACGTGAACATAATTATGGCTATTTTACTTATAAAATTCAAATTATATGCATCTTTCTACCACAAAAAGGATCATTTATGGTACAAACAAAATCCATGCACTCCATATTATTGAAATAAATCGCAAAAGAAACTATTTTATTTTGGCTCCATTAAGAAAAAGAAAATGAAGGACGTTGATTCTAAAAAAGTTCTTTTAAAGCCCTTTCCATTAAAGTTGCTCTAATAAGTGATTGTAATATTTTATTTTACATTCACTTAGCTAATCGATTTACAAAGGAGAAATACTAAGTTACTGAAATGGTTTGATGAAAATATTTTAAAAGGGAGGGTCAAGATTAGGAAGAGAATTGAAAGGTGAAGTTGTAGTAATTTAGATAATAAGATGGGTTAGGTTGTGTTAGCTATATTCTCTATTTCTTGTTTAGAGAGTCCTCATATCAAAATTATAAGGTTTATATGCTAATAATAAGATTCATATTTAGGAGCAACCATGACTGATTGGCTAGAATTTGTCACCACTAGTTATGATCATCATACGATATTGTTTGATCCATATAATTGATATGTGTATGGCTTTGTATAAAGTGTTAATATACCAATATGACTGTCTCTAGTTGGTGGTAATGATCCTATTGAAATTGATGAGAATATAATGCACCATATAGGGGCACTTTGGGTGTGTCCAAATGCAGTTTTGCATTATAGTGGTGAGTTAGACGATGAAAACCTATTCTAAAAATGACTTTCATTGGTTGATCCACCAGAATCTAGGAAGAGGATGGAAAGTGGTATATCTTCATTACTTGTACTGCCTATTTGTTTGCTATAGGATGGATGAGTTTACTCTTATTTTTTTAGAGACATATTTTAATGGCTTTTAGAATAAATTTTGAATCTTTGTCCTATTGAACATGTCAATATATTATGTAGATAATTAAGTCTTAATTAGATTGAACTTATGACGAGGTGATAACTACCTCTAATCAAATGGGGACTTTAGACCTCTAACCTTTAGTAAAGACAATCTATTCTAAGATCACCTCTGTGTAAAGAAAAAATAGTTGTCTTAAAAAAGGAGTTTGTAGGAATCCTAGAAGTAGGAAAAGTAAATGAAGTTGTAAATAAAGCACTAAATAAAGCAATAAAAGAAAAAAAACCTTATGGGAGAAAAACAATTGCAGGAATTTGAATGTATGGGGCTGACCATAATTTACATTACAATTTTGCCTTATTTATATTGTTATAGAGTTTGAATCCTACTTACATAGATAATTATAATCTTATATACATATTGATATAAGATAGAAAGACTTATTCAATCTTAATACAAGCTAAAATAATCTTTTATTGATACACTATTAAATCCTAGTTTAATCTCTTACTTTTGATTAGTTATTATGTTGAGAACTCTTGCTCTAAATAAAACTATATCTTCTGATTATGTGTGCATTTAAATTTGTTGATCAATCGTGACTTTTTGTTGCTTGGTCAACCGGTTGACTACTCCTTCAACACTCCTAGTCAATCAAAGACTCTTCTAGCTCGGTCGATTATTTTTATTCACAATTTCAAGTCTCTTCCTCTGTTTGATATGAATAATCATTGTACTTTAGATGTATGTTTAGTTTAGAGGTAAACATATGACATAGACAACACACATTTTTTTTTGGAAAAAATGGAATGGACGAATCTTCATCCACCAAGATAGATGATGTGTCATCTCTACAATAATTTCTAGCAAACTCCGATGATCAAAAAATCAAAATCAATGTTTGTGGACTTCAAAAACTCATATTTCAACATGTTTTTACTTAAAAAAAAAACTCATCTTAATAACATTCATAACCTCATTTTAACCTTAAAATACATTCTAATCAGTTTAAAATTTTAAAATCAAATCAAAACAAAACAAATTTTTTAAATTCTATTTTACTTTTTTTAGCATAATTTAAAACACAAATCACCTTCAATAAACTCTTTTTTAAAGACAATCTATTTATTTCAAGCTCAACCTTTTATGAGCTGAAATGCGTCAAATCAAAAACATTCTTTGTCTTCTTTTTTTTTATTATTTTTTGTTTCCTCTATCAACTTCTAGGGATTTAATTAGAGTAAAATAAAGTTTTATGAGTGGAATATAAACTTTAAAACATCTAGGGACTAAAACATATAATGATGTGTCTCTTTAATAATAATAATAATAATAATAATAATAAAATGCAAGTGTTTGTAAGTATGGAAAGTTTATAGTCAAAACTTGTTTGTTTTTATGTTTTAAAAATTCTTTTAAAAAAATTAATTTTTTTTATTTTTTATTTTAAATTAATATATTTTTAATATTTTTAAATTATTTTAGTGAATTGATATTATATATTCCAAATAGCAGTTTTACTTTTACTTTTTAAACTTTTAATTTTAATTAAAGGAAAAGACGTAAAGAAAAGAATATTTTTTTTGTCGCCAGATTACCAGGTCTTCGTTTGGGTTCTGAAAACACCAAATAAGATAAGAAACTTTGTTTGAATAAATATAATTTCGTATATTTTATTTCGCCATTCCGATAGTTTCCATCGGCAAGTAGAGGATCTTGTTATTTTGTTTGGAAATTGTGAATTCTGTGTTAGGGTTTGAGTCAATGAAAGGGGTTGAAATGCAGCAGCAGCAGCTAGAATTAGGGAGGAGCGGTGAGAGTCACAGTGATTCTGATCCTCTGCTACAGAATCAGGCTGATGCAAGTTCCACTCAAGAAATCACCGTCAACAATGATGATATTGAAAACGTTTCTGTTCCTTGTTGCCGTATTTGTCTCGAAACCGACTGCGAACCAGGCAACGTTTCTTTCTTGTAAATTATTAATTATGAATTCATGACTTTTAAGAAAAGAACAAAGGAAAAGGAATTCATGAATCATGTTTGTTTTTTATTTTATAGGTGATGAATTGATATCTCCATGCATGTGCAAAGGAACCCAGCAGTTTGTTCATCGTTCATGCCTTGATCATTGGCGCTCGGTTAAGGTCAAGTAATTCTGGTGCTATAACTGCTACTCCTTTAATTTTCTTTTTAGGGTTTTGGATTTAGTAGCTGATATTTACTCGATGATCAATGACAATCTAAACAGGAAGGATTTGCTTTCTCTCATTGCACAACTTGTAAAGCTCAATTTCATCTTCGAGTTGCTTTGTTGGAGGACAACTCCTGGCGCAAAATGAAATTCAGACTTTTTGTTACAAGGGATATTGTCTTTGTATTCTTTGCTGTACAAATTGTGAGTGATCTTACTTCCATCGTTACTTCCTTGTCATTCCTATTTATCTTCTGTATACTACTTTTATGCAATGGCAAGCCTATCTTCTTCATTCCTTTTGCTATTTTATGTTCGAAGCCCATGCATTTCCTAACTGGTAAATAATCCCAGTAGCCTCTTTTCGTCCATTTCATTAAAAAGAAAAGCGACCGACCTTATTTTATTACAATTCCTGGATGATTATTTCCCTTGAGATAAACGGTGTGCACCAGTTTTCAAGGGCCATTTCTTTCTGGTTGGCTCAAGCTTAACAATTTGATGTCCCATGTAAATAGACTTTGGACATTGCTGTACAGAAGCACTGATTACGTGTTTTTGGACTAACAAGTAACTTGAATTCTGTAATTAAACTATTTTATTTGCTACTCATTATTTATTCCAACCCAGGAGTTGTAGAAAAGAAGAGCAAATAATGGAGTACCTCATGAACTTATTGATGCAGGACAATTCTAGGGGAAATTTGTAGTTGTGTATTTATCAGGTTAGGTTGTAGAATCTGAAGTCTTACGACTTTAATAATTGAAAAAACAAATCTGAAAGCAAAGAAATTGAGGAAAAACAAAATAATCTTCTAGCCTCACGCTCAAAGGTTTAGGACTTACTCCTAGATTGAGAGGCTCACTCTCTCCAAGAATTTAGCAAAAGCTGCTCTTATTTATAGGTTTGAGTTATTCCTATTCCTAATCAGACTTGGATTCTTAAATAAGAAAAGAAAAATGTGCCTATTTGACTGGTAAAGAGAAACCTTGCAAGCTTCAAATTGTAGATTTTAAAATTTTGATTACTTTGTGGCTTTTCCTACATTTTGCTCTAGTTTTTCTTGTTCTTGCACTGACCCACATAGTTGTTGATGTACCTTTGATGCTTGTAGGTTAGAGTCTTCTACTTGTTGTCTTTGCTTTTTTTGGATGTGGAACAAGTTGTAGGGGACAATTTGTAGGTTTTTTTGGACTTGCTGTTTACTCAAATCAGGATGCATAATACTGTCTTTGTATCATTGCCTGCTGTTTTGATGGCTTCAGTGGCTGCCTCTCCTTTGCAGTGCAGATATTTCCACATGAGTTGCTGGATGATCAATTAGCCATGCAATCTCGCACAGTAACTCATCCTGCTTGTACCTGGTTAAGATTCTTCTATAGAATCTCATGTGAGAACATAGTGGAGTAACCAGGACCTGATGCCATTGATGTAGGGCAAGTCTAGGGGAATATTTGTAGTTGGTTGCTTATTTGGTTAGGTTGTAGAATATGAAGTTTTAAGGCTTTAAGAATTGAAAATAAAGAGATGGAAAATAATAATTTAAAAAAAAAACAGAAATAAACTTTGGGCCTTCCACTAAAGGGTTTAGGACTCCCTCCTGGATTGAAATCCTCATACACTTACATCATTTAGTAAAAAGCTTCACTTTATTCAACATAAATCTGTCATGCTAAAATCAAAACGCTTCAATTATATTTATATGCTTGATTTACTGCTGTTCCTAATTAGACTTGGATTCTTAAATAAGAAACACAAGTATTCCTATTTGACTAGTTAAGAGAAACCAAACTTTACAGTTTGGTAGAAAAAATTTCTAGGAAAGAAGAAAATGCATTTTCTAATTGAAAACTGTTTCTTAAAAATGTGTGTTTTCTAATTCTCCAATTCTCTATAAAACTGTAAAGCATCAACATAAGTGTTATCCAAATCCTCCACAATAGAAACTAAGGGCCTTCTTTGGTTCACCTAGTTTTTTTATGGCCATTCCTTTTATTATTTTCAATTTAACCAATTAAGGCAAAGCAAACACTACCTAAATCTTCTAATTAAAGGTACTCTGTATTCCTAAATAGCAAATCTGCCTTTCTCAATTTACTATGCTGCATCATCTAATTCACCAAATGAAACCTATATGTACGATTTTTATATGTGAGAAAATCTTTCTTTCAGGTCATTGCTGCAATGGGTGGTTTTGCATACCTTATGGACAAAGATGGGACGTTTAGGAATTCGTTTAGTGATGGATGGGATCGTATACTGTCCAAGCATCCTATACCATTTTATTATTGCATAGGTAATGTTCGTGGTTTCACTGTTTTTTCTTTTTCTTTTTCCTTTTGTTTTGCTATTTAACTTGTAATTAACTCCAACTACTTCAGGGGATGAAGTGTCATTCTGCTGACTTATTGCTAGGATCAAATTTTTAATCTGAATCTCCAGTGCTGACATGTATTGATTTAAATGCTATTTAAGCAGCATCTTTCAATTTCAATAATTTTAAAGCATTTATATTTTATTTGATATCCAAGGTTATAAAAATGAAATATACATAGATTGCTGGGAGGACAGATTTTATGAGTAGAAATATACTCTTTAGTTAAGAATTCTGATTGCTCTTGCTGCTGAAGTTTGATTTTGGTTTTTTTAGTTTAGTGCTCTGAGTTTCATTTGCTGCATTGATATCCAGGGTATTGGCTTCTTCTAACTATTTTCGTCTGTGCTTTGTGTACATGAATTGTAACAGGAGTACTGGCCTTCTTTGTGTTTCTTGGGTTTTTTGGCCTCATATTACATTGTTCCTCCCTCAATAGTAATGATCCAAGGATGGCTGGCTGCCAGAACTGCTGTTATGGATGGGGAATTCTAGATTGTTTCCCTGCTTCCATGGAGGCATGCTTTGCACTGGTTATGGTTTTTGTCATCCTCTTTGCCATTCTGGGAATCGCTTATGGCTTCCTTGCTGCCACAATGGCCATTCAAAAAATTTGGCAGAGGCATTACCACATCCTCATTAAGAGGGAGCTTACAAAGGTAAGCTCTGAATCCTTGCTGTTTGCTTCTGCTTCATTCCTGCCTGAATTGGTTGTCAGAATCAAGTGTGGTAAGATCTTAAAAGGGCTTAACTGTCTTCTTCAACTGCTCTAAAATTTTGTAGGAGTACATAGTGGAGGATCTACATGGCTCTTATTCTCCAGCGAAATTGGACTCTGAACATGAAGAACGTCTGAAAATGGTTAAGCTTTTATAATGACGAGGAGATGAAATTTATAAAACATATGGAATGAATCTAATCAAACAGGAGTTACAAGCTACATTGTGTGTCTGGAAAGAAAAAAATAATAAAAAAGCTACCCTATAATATGTATTTGTTCCCTAAAACTTGAACAAAGCTAGGAAAGAGCATATAGTTGCAGCTCACTCCAAACGCTGAGAGTTGTGCAAAGCTGACTGGAGGTCACCCACCATTATATGCTTGTACATACATTTGTGCTTGTTCAGCCTTTGTCGAACAATTGAATGACATGAATTCCTCTTTTCTTTGTGTTATTTTAATATGCATGGATTCCTGAAGGGATCAAACCCCTTTTCTTACTGAAATGACAGTTCTGTATATGTGGGTTCTGTGTGCTCGAACAAATGGCTGTGGTGGGGGGTTGTCATCTTGAAGAAGTTGTTACTTAATTCAGTGAACAGGCATGATCTGGATCCGCTATGGTTATCCGTCCGATGAGTGGAAAGTAATTAGAAAGAGATTTATTAAGAGTCATAGTATCGCAAGTTGGGATTCGCCGTAAACAACTACCCCAACGTTTAAGAATTTTTACCCAAGTCAGGACTGAACATTGAAGGATTTTTGACAGAGTTGAAGAGGACAAATTATGGGACAAAAGCAGAACAGAGCTGCCGGGCGGGCCGGAACTTTGAAATCGGCAAATCTGACGTGGTTGACGGAACCCATTTTGAATTGGTTACCAGCACTGTCTGTTCCTACGACTAGAATTTATACACAGCACAACAGCCATGTTTGTGACTACACGGAAATGCAATGGTGTGTCCATGTGCAGTTCTATGGCGTAGTAGTCGTGAATTAGACAATACACGTCTGCCATTGGTTGATATAAAACCGTTCGAATTTTATTTATATAAGTAATTCCAATCTTGTACATATGTTACATATATTGATATCAGTCAAAGATGTTTATTTGTTTATTAAATCATAATACAAGCTAGATTCATTTTTTTTTATTGATACAAGTAAATCCTAGGATAATCTTCAATTTATGATTAGGTATTTTATTGAAGACTCGTACTCTAAACAAGACTATATTATATGATATGAATCTTGTGATGACGTGGTTATGCAACTCATAATCAAAATTGAGATCTGATCTCGAAAAGCTGAAAAAGGTCTGATTGGAGTGTGATACAATGAAAACCTGCTCCAAGACACCAACACTATTGGAATGAAGTGGAATGAAGTAAAATGACTTCATGAAATCAGTTAATTTTTGATAAGTCAGATTCAGTTCGTTCAAGAACTGAAGAATGCAAGAATCACTCTCACACGTTAAAACAGAAAAATTCAAAAATAATATTCATCAATGGCTGCCGAAATTTTGGTTACATGAGTTTAAATAGTTCTTGAAAAATTAACCCTAATTGACCAAAAAATTGATAAAAAAACCCTCAACTGAAAAGCTCATAACCTGATCCAAACAAATCTTGAATCCTAGCTCAAAACAAAGTTTTAATTAAGTCCAAACATGAAACAAAATAATAAAAATAAATAATTTGTCATTAAATAACATCAGCCCTTCTTTTCTTATATAGCTAGGATGAATAAGGAACCCTTATAAGATAAGGATTCTAGAACATTAATGAATCGTTGCTACTCCTAGAAATTATGTTTCAGCTCATTAAGATTCTTGTGGAACTAGAAAATTTCCAAAACAAGCTGCCACATCCTTTTAGAAAAAGGATCCTTGCTAAATAGGAAGTCCATATGTCAAAATAAAGTAAATAACAAAATTTGTACAGCCTGTTTTGACCTATATTGCAAGTCTTTTCTGAACTCTGATTCATCTGAAAATTTACCCTATCATAGAAAAATACCTTTGGAATCTTCTGGTAAAGTTTTAGCTCGATCCAACAGTTGGATTTGAAGTTATGCTTAATAGCGTAAAACTAGACGGTATAAAATTTAATGCCAAAATCCGAATCTGAACAGCTTGTTTTGACCTATATTGCAAGTCTTTTCTGAACTCTGATTCATCTGAAAATTTACCCTAACATAGACAAATACCTTTGGAATCTTCTGGTAAAGTTTCAGCTCGATCTAATAGTTGGATTTGAAGTTATGCTTAATAGCATAAAACTGGACGATAGACAATTTTACGCCAAAATCTAAATCTGACCTTGCTTGGGTCATATCACAAGGTAGAATCGTATCATTCCCTCCCTCTTTAAGAAGATTCGCCCTTGAATCTTGAATAAGATTAGTAGCGACTTCATTAGCCTCTTGTTTAAGCCTTTAGAATTCCCTTATTGCTAACACCTTTATCCAACAACATTATATGGAAGTAATGACTAACAAGAATTTCAGATAAGCACGTCGTACTAACCAATTGCGTACATACTTTTGAATGATAACAACAATAGCTCTCCTTCGTCTTTTATTTTTTTGGCGTTGTACCTCCTTTTCCTAAAGCTTGAAGATCATAAAATAATCTTCTACACTTATCAACTTCTTGTTTTAAACCCTTCAAATCATGGCTTAGTTTTTCGCATCCTTGAGCTAGAATCCTCCTTCGTTCCCTCTCTCTTGCTGAATACATGACACAAATAGGAAAAATAGAAGAAGACAAAGACACAATAAGAATAGAGTTTACGACAAGAAGAACAATGATTTAGACTTGAAATTACAAATCTGACTTTTGTTTGGACCATAACTGATCGAAAACAAACAAATGTGATAGTGATGAAAATGACTCAAACAACAACCAAATATCCCAAATATGATGATAATATACTGGCAGGAACAAAATCAATAGAAACAAAACAAGTTTTGAAAAATAACGCAAAACAGACTCGTTATAGCAAGACAAAACCCAATTCTGGAACCTAAAAAATGTTATCCAAATGACCTCGAATTTAATAAATAGTATTCAGATAACAAGAAAACAACAAATCTCAATTTATAGGTCGTTCTATTATGTCTAGGTACCCAAACCCCTTGTATGATTAGTTTGCGGCAGAATTGAACCTCCAATTAAAACCTCAAGAAACCAATATCTAAACAAGACCAAATTAAATATATGGTGCGATCTCACCACTAATACACAGAATATAAATTTTCAATTGATTCTAAGGTGGTTTGCATATGATTCACTAAGAATAGTGTTTCTGCGGCAGAATTGAACCTCAAATTAAAACCTCAACCAAACGATATCAAGATAAGCCTAAATTTTATATATGTTGCGATCTCACCCCCAATAGATAGAATATGAAGTTGCAATTGATTCTGAGGTGATTTGTTTATAGTTCACTAAGAGTTGTGTTTCTATAGCAGAATTGAACCTCAAATTAAAACCTGGAGTAAAAGATATCATAATAAGTCCAAATTTGATATATGATGTTATCTCACTCCCAATAGATAGAATATGAAGTTTCAATTGATTCTGAGGTGTTTGCTTATGGTTCACTAAGAATTGTGTTTTTGCGGCAAAATTGAATCATCCTTCAAATTTCATCTACTCTCTCTCTCTCTCTCTCTCTCTCTCTCTATATATATATATATATATATATATATATATATATATATTCACACCACTTATATGATTAGAGATAGTAACAAGATGAAATATACCCTCTCTTTTTTTGCTTAGATGACGCGGACACAAAGAACAAGAAGATAAACGATACAAACACTGAAAAACTTAATGGAACACTAAAAGAACAAAAATAATAGAAGGATAAGACCTTGTTTCGAAGCCTAGCTCTGATATCAACTGATACGAACCTCATGATCACGTGGTCACACAACTCACAATCAAGATTGAGATTTGATCTCAGAAAGCTAAAAAATGTATGATTGTAGTGTGACATAATGAAAACCTATCCCAAGACACCAACACTATTGGAATGAAGTAGAATGACATCATGAAGCCAATTAATCTTTGATATGTCAAATTCAGTTCGTTCAAGAACTGAAGAATGTAAGAATCACTCTTACACGTTAAAACATAAAAATTCAGAAGTAATATTCATCAATAGCTACTGAAATTTTAGTTATATGAGTTTAAATAGTTCTTGAAAAATTAACCCTAATAGATCTACCCTTGTGGGCTGAATTGACCCACATACAAAACTGACCTAAAAATCCTCAACTGAAAAGCTCATAACGTGATTCAAACAAGCTTTAATTCCTAACTCAAAACAAAGTTTTAATTAAACCCAAACATGAAAGAAAATAATAAAAATAACTAATCTATCATTAAATAGCATCAGCCCTTTTTTTCTTATGTAGCTAGAATAAATAAGGAATCCTTATAAGATAAGGATTTTGGAACGTTAATGAATCGTTGTTACCCTTGAAAATTATGTTTAAGCTCATTAAAGATTCTTGTGGAACTAGAAAATTTCAAAAACAAGTTGTCACATCCTTTTAGAAAAAGGATCCTTGCCAAATAGGAATTTCACAAGTCAAAAGGAAATAAATAACAAAATTCATACAACATGTTCTGACCTATATTGCAAGTCCTTTCCGAACTCTGATGCACCTGAAAATTTACCCCAACTTATATAAATACATCTGGAATCTTCTGGTAAAATTTAACCTCAATCCAATAATTGAATTTGAAGTTATGCTCAATATCATAAAATTAAATAGTAAAAACTTTTACACCAAAATCCGAATATAACATTATTTGAATCGTATTACAAGATTGAACCATATCATTATATTATAGTTATACATACGTTAGTCAAATCATTTGTTTTGGATGATCGTGACTTTTGGTCAACTACTTCAAATCAATCAAGACCTTTTTTTAATGTAGTTGATTTTTTTTATACATGATTGATTTTAACTCCTCCCTTTAATTTTGTGGTGAATATTCATTATTTTTTTTTCCACTTGATCGTTTATTTCAATTATGTTCAAATAATGTGGTTTTATTATAAAATTAAATTAAATTTAACAAACTATTTTGTTAAATTACTCATATAAAAGTGTTAATTATGAAATTTGGTAGGATAGATATATCACTGTAATCTTCCTCTTACAATAAAATGATTGATGTTGAAGAGTGCATTCTATTACAACATAACATATCAATTTAAATTACCGCATGTTTAAATTACCGCTTGTTGTTTGAAGTTTCATAATTATCTGAAAACTTACAATTACAATATAATCTGAAACTATTCGCAATGATTTTACAGAAAATGTAAATATATTTGTAACAAAATATGAATAATAATGACATGATTCTTGAAATGATAGGATAAATTTTGCTATGCAGTGGATTAAAAAAAGACAAGAAATTTAAAGCACTCTCGATTCTTCGAAACATCCGGTTGGAACAGAGTCAATGAAGGTACTGATGCTCGTACCTTGTACATAGACATAGCCTTTGATTCGGCTTTTGACAAGGCAACTAACTCCCTTTTGTTTTTTTTCTATCATTTCTCATGCTTAGTTTTCTTTCAGTCAAGAACAAGATCCATCTTTGGATCCACTGCAACTGCATGGGGTGCTGCTAAAATTTCCAGGAAAAAAAAAACACGTGGAGAAGACACCTGCCGGTGCAAAGGTATATACATTAGCTGCTAGTCTGTTGCCTTCCATCAGCGACAAACATAAGATGATCACCGTCTCTAATCAACTCAATGGCATCAATCTCAGCCCTATCCTTCCTCATTACTTTGGCAGGTGAGATCCTAAATTTCTTAGAACCCATCTCAAGCAATGCCCGAAAGCTATTTGGAAGTAGGACAAGCTTTCCTGCAACTTCCCCCTTTTCGGGGCAACTAATTGTCACTCTAGCACGACTAGTTCCATGATTATTATGACTGTTTTGGGACAGCAAGTCCTTCTCCCCCTTGTGGGCAGCTGACATCGTCCCAAAGAGGGAGTTGTGAAAATTATTAATTCTTCGCCTCGGACGGGTTTGGCTCAATGATCCATCTGTAGCTGGGAATGAACCTTCTTGGGACACTGGCCGAATTGCGGGCTCACTTGTAAATCTCTCAAGGAATCGAGTTCCATGTTCCTGCTTCTCAGGAATGGCAACCAAGGTTTGCTTTTTGGCCTCTTTACTAGTTTGGAAAATCAATTTTATTTCTTCGTGCCCTTGTTGGTCAGCTAGATCCCTTGGAGTCCAACCATGGCCATCTGGTTTGTCAATATCAGCACCTTGATCCAAGAGGAATCTGACTAATTCGGTGTTGTCATCACTAACTGCTACGTGTAGTGCTGTGGTCCCATTGTCCCTGGGAATTGTCACATCTCCTCCATATTGAACAATTTCCTCGAGCAAGTTCAAGTTGTTTAGCTCTGCAGCAGTGCAAGCAAATTGGCCCACTTCTCCATGATGTATGCTGGCACCATTTTCTATCAGAAGTTTGGTCAGTGATTCATGACCTCCCAGCATTGCCTCCCACAATGGTACACTTCCTTCTGAGTCTGCATGCACCTCCAAATAATTACATCACTTGAAATTATTTGAATCAATCACTCTTCGACCACAAGTCTTTCAGAGTGATTAACGTTTAATGAGGAATGCAAATTATGTAATAACAGATACCCAAAAATAAACTTCTTTAGTTGTCGATCGTTTAATGCTCTGATGAGAAGATCCTTATCAGAAAGATAATGTTTTAGGAGTTATGTCAAAGTATTAAGCAAATTATTCGCCACATTCAAAAGGCAAGCTTCTGACATCAACTGAACAACTCCAACGACAGTTGACTAAAGAGGCCACGCTTAGAAAATTGCCCAGTTGTGTCTTAATTACATGGTAGTCGTCGACCCATGTCAAACGAGGTGACCTCATTTTGCAAGAAATTAATTTGAACAATATAATAAGAGAAGTCAACAAGTATACATGGACCACTAATTTATATCTTTTTTTCCCCCTTGAAAGAAGAATGAACAAGTCTGGATAATTGACTTGTTAACCTTCAATATATTTATCTACAACTAGCAGGCCGTCAGGTTTTGCATTATTAATTTAAACTAAAGGAGAATGAGACGTCAACTAGCCAAATTCGGGCTTTGAGCTAAAAATTATTTATAAACAGTCGTGACAGGCGACTGGCCAGCATGCCTCCATTTATAACCGAAACCTTCTATATCATCGATTTCAACCTCATATATTACTTGTTGGGCGTGTGCCGTGTGCATGTGACTATGCGTCTACATGTATAGTTGCAAATTAACTAAACAACTATAAACAGGCATGGTGTCATAAACTACAGAGGATATAACTTCAATGTTTGCAGTTATTGATCAATAAAAATAGTCTACGAGTATAATGGTATGGCAAATGACTCCAACTAAAATTTCTCCAATAATGATGGTTATGGCAATAGAATAGAAGATACCTCGGCAGTTAGGATCTACTCCATAATCCAGTAGAAGTAGCACACAGTTTTCACTTCCTTTGGACGCTGCTATATGCTAATGTACATAGATTAGAAGGAATAGCATCATTTGTGTTGTAGAGAGAAGCAAAGTTAAACTTTACATACCAGTGCTGACCTCCCATTGTGGTCTGCTTCGTTTGGATCCAGTCCCCGTTTCAACAACTGATGCAACAACAAATCATCTCCCCTTAGGGCTGCAGTGCACAGACTGAGAGGTAGTTCCATTCTACCATGAGCTAGCATAGTGGTTGTTTCCAGAAATACTCCCTCCATAACTGGGTCCTTCTGTTTTTTCAAATACTGCACCACAAAGAATAGAGAACAAACTAATTATGCTTGATGTAAAATATTATTACAGATTTTATATTCAACATCCGGAAAAGATTTTGATTTTCTTGAAATCCTGTGTTGCAGTTATGATAAAATTTTAAAATTTATAATTCAGGGAAAGTTTCTGATGTGTAAGAAGATAGATCTATGTTGTGCAGATGTACAAACTGTCAGCAAGTTATATGAGTTTACACGGACCTGAAGGAGATTGTTCATGATTATGGTCCCGTCTCCAACATTTGCCTGAACAATATTCAAGAATGAAGTACGGTTCATTCGTAGTAGTTGGCTCAATCTCTTGGTTCGTACTGTGAAGAGCTGTGGCCTGTAACAAAGTACTCCAATTTCACCGCAAAGATCACCAGTTTTTGCCTCACCAACAACCTGAATCCATCCAGCATAATTTCAGCAATCATTTAACTGTATACCTAGAAAATTCTTGTCATGAGCATTTCGTTTTAAGTTACACGTCATTCTATGTGTGTTTGAGGGATAAAACTTGCCTGTTCGCCTCCAGTTTTCATAGCAAGTACTTCCTGCAATAAAAATTAACTGAATTATTGAATCATATGTAGCAAATTTGACTGCATGAAAATGCTATTCGGTAAATATGCTGATAAAATCAACAGACTGAGCCTCTTTTTAACTCTACAATCACAAACATAAAATATGGAACAATCCAATCCAAGCAAAAGAGTTGATTTTTACCACAGCACCAGTAACAAGTATATAGAAGTCTGTTGGTGCTTCATTCTGCAAGATCACGTCTTCATTGGGAGGAAAATACTCTGCTTCCATCTCAGAGACCTTTAAAATTCAATAATAGAAACAAAAATCCTACATAAATATACAGGTAAAGAAGAAAAGAAAGCAAATGGAGAAACAATCAAGAGTAAGAGGTTATGGATGCTTTAGTGACTTACCAACTGGAAAAGCAAGTCATTTGAAACCCCCCGAAACAAGTAGACCTTGTCCACAAGGTCGTAGAATAGATAATGTGAAATGCTTGACCGAATTGCTTTTGGAAGCAAATCAAGAGTCTCTTGCTGCTGCAGTCCCTCTGAATCTGTCCTGAACTTCAAGCACAAATGTGCAAGCATCTGATCTTGTAGGCGAGGAGGCAGCTTGTTCCTCTGAGCAAAACTTGAAGCAGATTGTACGGTATCTCTCTGGGAGTTTGAATTTACAAGGTCGGTCGTGATTATAAATAATAAAAAGTCAGAATTTTTATATGTAAATCCATTACACTATTGAACTAAATCAACAAGTAATAATTACTCACAAATCTTCTAGTTCGACTAGTCCCATGCACAACCAAGTTCGTCATGTTTCCAATCAAATATGCTGTCAATCCAAGGTTGAAGAGCATGTAGAAGATGTCAAATATCATCTCGCTTGTGTTCACAGGATGCAAATCACCATAGCCCACAGTTGTTAGAGTAGTAATAGACCAGTAAATGGAAGTCACGTATCTTCTCCATATACCCTGCTCTAGGAAATTGTCTCCTAGGGCTGCTCCAATCCATGTGCGATGTGGATCATGATAGCGTGCAGCAATAAGATAATAGAAGCATCCAGCAGAGTGTACTGCAAAAAGAGTGACCTACAGGGAGAATAGAAATCCGGATAAATCATATAGCATTTTCTAGAAAGAATACATTTTCATTCATATCAATCTTAATCTTATCTTGGAACACTTACACATAAAAGTTTAGCACATCGAACCCCAAAATAGTTATAGTTCCTATCTTTCTCCAATCTATTGAAAGAAACATTTAAGGGAGTCATCAAAACAAACCGGACGTTTCATAGAGGAGCTAAATAAAAATATTGAGCCAAAAATATGATTTTTTTTCCTTTTTTTATTTAGAAGGCTAGTTAGCTGAGGAAAAACTATTTACCTAGAAAATAGGGCACTAACTCTTCGGAGACGCCAAAGGCGAAGCATGTTGAAGAAGCCATAGGACTGTAATGGTTTGGGGGAGATCTTCCGTGCTAATTCTGTTGGGATTGTGGATATGATATCCAAAGCCAACCAAGAAGATGCATACTTCCAAGCAATCTTCTTGTGATCATCAATGAGTAGGTAGGTGGCTTTGTCAAGGTAAGCCACAAAGAAGGTTAGAACAATATCCACAGCAAAGAATCCATTGACAACGTTATCACAGATGGAGAGTGGGCTCTGTGGTTGTTTGAGAAAGCCAAATTCGAAAGGCGATACCCAAGCTGTATAGATGACCAGAAGAACGAGAAATGTCTCCCAAATTCTGCAAGATCAACCATTTAAAAGCTTAGGCTGATTGTTTAGCAATCAAATGAGTTGTTTTCTTTTTTTCTTTCTGCTGTTTGTAATGCTTTCTCAACATATATACTACTACCCCATACAACAACAACAACAACAACCGAGCCTCATCCCCAAACTAGTTGGGGTGAGCTACATGGATCCATTTGCGCCATTTTGCACGATCAATTGGCAAATCCGCTTCAATATCAAGAGATTTAAACAAACTAAAAGGTCAAGTAACAAACCACAACCTGGCAGCAAATTGTTGACTGTCTGTAGAGCTGAATACATTTAAAATGATAAGAAGTTTCTGATTTTCCTCTAACAATGGTGAATGCATTTAAATTAGCTTTCAAAATCCTCCTTCCATTTCCAGACATGAAAAGGTAGAAGAATTCAAAGAACTTGAAAATTGGGTAAAGCAAGAAGTGGTTGCGAATGCTGTTCACAATACAAGTCAAACACTAAGATTTTCAAGGCCAGAACACCTTTAATTTAGTCTGACAATTCAACAGAAGAATTCTAATCTAATGCTATTTAATAGGATCTTCCACTTTTGGAATACAATTCCAAACCCAGTCACCAATATCACAAAATCAACAACTAAAATGGAAGGGTGATCTTCTGTTTCCATACAGAACCAAGGGCAAGAAGGATACTTGGCCGCCAGGAACCTAAGCAAGAAACAGGCCCAAAAGCCTGGACTCGAGATTCTAAACAACAAGTTGTGGTAATTGGTAAAACAACAACATACATGAAAAGAAAATTAATTTACCGAAAAAAGTAGAAGAAAGAGAAACAAAAAAAAGAAGGCAAGAAAAGTCCCAAGAGGCCTGGGAGGAAGCGGGGAAGAAATCATTATAAAAAAGAGCGACAAACAAAAGCAAAAGAAACTTTAACTAAACCACTCCTCCCTAGCAGCAGTAGCCATTCACAAAATGTTACCAGACCAATCAACGGCGTTGTTTTCCACATCTCCTTGTATAAAAACAAATAAACTAGCAAGTTGGAGTAAAAACCAACCAAACATCATTGAAGTATATACATGGCTAACAAGAAGGAAGAAGAAAAAAACCAATCAAAGTCTTGGGACCAAGAAAGAAAACAAGATTTCAGGAGACATGATCACCTGTAACGACGGTCATAAGGCGATATAATGAACCTATTGAGCTTAACTCTTCGGTTACTCCTCGCACCGAGTGAAGGCAAAATCCCTGTCGAGAGACTGTAATGGCTACCGTCTCTTGACAGCTGCTCCAACTCCTCTTGCCCGCATACTGAAACCCTGAAGACACCTCTGTTACGCAGCAGAGTGTCCATTCTTTGCTGCTACGATGCTGCACTCGTGAGAGAAAGAAAGAAAGAAAGAATAAGAGAGAGAGAGATCTTTCTGTTTTTCTTGGTTTATGAAATTATGACGACATGTTGCGCTTTCCTCCTCCGTGAGCCTTCTTATTTATAACGCCCTTTGCCACCGTTAGTGATTTATGACGGATGGATTTGCATAGCAAGCTTATTAGTCAACTTTGTATTTTAAATCATTTGGATTATTTTTTATTACCAAAGGTGAAATACTTCTTGTATTTTAATGTCAAAGTAGCACTAAGAAACTTTCTTTCCATTCTCTCTCTCTCTCTCTCTCTCTCTGTATATATATAGTAAGGAATATTATGTTTTTTTATACATCTATATTTTGGAAGGGCAAGATTTAAGAATAATTTCATCTCCGCTTCACTAATCTACAGAATTCTAACAAAAACCTTGAAAAGCCAGCCATGGCGACGAAGAAAACCGTCTAATACTTTATCATTCTTCCGTTTTAGACAGTAGCCTCATTCCATTAACGCCATTTAGATTATTGCTGGATAATTAGCCCGCGGATCTAATACTGTAATTTTCCTGTTGCAGACTCATCATATATACTTCCCCACTTCACATGGAAGACTGGGAAATGACAGCACTAAGCGCAACCAAGGTTAATCACAAGCTAGCCGTTGGGTTTCAAATCAAGAGCAAAAGCAACGAAAGAGCACGGCTGGCATTTCAATGTTCATACAAAGAGATCATCATATGGATAAAAAGCAAATCATGGTTGAAGATGGGGAACGATATAGAAATCAATGAACAACTAGTTTCTTTCTTTGAACTACTCCAAAAATTTTGCCTTGCAAAGTTAAGCTTTCTGGGTTGAATATTGTACAGAGACTGCAGTAAGAACAAAAGAAGGTCTAAGAAAACATTAAGTATTAATAAAGAAATCATGTTTTTACTCTACTACTTAAGTAAGCATGGCCTCAATATAGTCCACTGAAGACAGAATTAAACACAGTACTAGACAATACTGTGAAACATACAGGATTTTAAGAAGATAGAAATTAAAGGTAACAATATTACAGCTACACTTATTCTCAGTGGAAAGACAGCATTACAGTTGTTATAGATCAATGATAGGGCATCCCTGTATAAAGATGTTAGGAACTCACGATGAAAGGTTCATTGATTTTCCAACTAAGAAGGTTCTACTCAGAGAAGATTATGTTAGGCATTTTCATGGTGGAGAATGATTTTTGGATGAGAAAGTTCTACTCCACGAACAATTTTAAACTCGAGTACGAGTTCCAAATCACCATCATACCCATTTCTGCCATGATTAACTTCATCAGCACCGGAAGAAAGGAGAGTTTAAAACAATGAATAATTAGAGGTATTACCAGATGCCTTATCTTGTAAATTTGTCAAAGCCCAACTCGATTGAGCAAAAAGGCTTTCAAATAAAACATACATCAAAGTTTTAGACTCAAAACCAGAGCGACCACAGGCCTTAGAAATACCTCTGCGAGCTGAAGTTTTTCTAGTGGCCAGAACGTTATGCATGACTTTTGCGTAGGAAATGGCGCACGTTCGGAGGAACTTGAAGATACCTAATCTAGTTCCATGAAGTCAACTCTCGATCTCTAACCCCACTTGGTCAAAGAACATATGCAATCTGGAGTTGCAAAGCCATATGATAAGTACTACGTACGAACAGTGAATTTCCCCGATTTAGAATAATGTCAAATAAGTTGATCGCATGTCTAAAGTTCCAAGGGATTTGAAGAATTTGTCGCGCTTCAAAAGGCTGAAAAATGGACTGAATAAGGGAAGAATTCCAGCCACTTCCGTGAGGAAGTAAAAGAGAATCAACCGTAGCTGTATCTGGGAGTAATTCGGCGTCGTACATCCTTTGAAGCTAGTCTGCTTTAGCGACAGAAATTGTACTTAAATGTATTAATTGATTTAAATGTATTAATTGATTTAATTCTGCTTTAGCTTTTAAAATTCACGAACACAAGCTAAAAATGGTGTTTTTATGCATAGTTAGCCTTAATCTAGATATTACATGATTTTTTTGTAAAAGATATAAAAAGAAAAAAATATGATGGCTAAATATGTGAAAATGAATGCATAGAATTTAAGGAGGTTATATTTTCAACAAGTAATGATCAGATCTTAATTAATTTAATTTATGTGTAGGAGGAGTCTAATTCATTTATAATATAGGCTTAATTATTTTTCAATGGTAAGCTAATTAATTTTAGAATTATAGACAGTTTTAGGCTTGTTTTCCTTAACGTGCAGTTTTATTCTAACAGTATAATTTGTTATTTGACTACTGGATAAGACTGAAATTTTATCAAATGTTTCTAGAAGTCTTTTTTTATATTGGGTTAAATTTTTAAGACAATCGGCCTTTGGAAATACCTTTTGATAAGGTTAGGAGCTACTATAAGAGAATCGTATTAGTTTTCTAATTGATTTATGATTCTTTTTTCTATTTTATTTAGAATTGTTATTATTATTTTTCAGCCTTTTTAAAGACTTTTTACCTATTATAAATAGGGATATTTAGGGGGGGTTTTGGTAAACTTTGATTACAACAATTATTATTGTGTGTGAGAGGTTTTGCTCATACTTTTTGTTTTTTCATTAAACTACTTTGATTTATGCAAAAGAGAGTGAGATTAATAATGCTTTTTTTCTGACATGAATACGATTTTACTTGTATATAAGAGGGTATATTTTATCACCAATGACCTTGCTCATTATTTTTCTAGTATTTGTGTTTCTTTATTACAAGAATTTAAAAACATCTGTTCTAATGAGATTCCTAGTAGGTTGCCACCTATTTAAGGAATTATACACCAAATTAATCTTAAACCTAGAGCATTTATACCAATTGGTCAGCCTATAGAAGTGATCCTAACGAGATAAAAGAACTTCAAAGACAAGTGGAAGAATTAATGAATGATAGAAAGGTATATAAAATAAAGCATACGTCCATGTACAATTTCAATGTTATTAGTACAAAAAAAGGATAGGACTTGAAGGCTGTGTATTGATTGGCATGCTATCAATAATTTTAAAGTAAAGTATAAACACTCAATTCCTATAATTGATGATATGTTAGATGAATTGCATGGGTCTTATATATTTTCTAATATTGATTTGAAAAGTGGATATTATCAAATAAGAATGAAAGAGAGAGATGAATAAAAAACTATCTTTGAAACAAAATACGATTTGTGTGAGTGATTAGTTATGTTTTTTGGACTTATTAATGCACCTAGTATTTTCATGAGATTAATGAACTATATTTTGTGTAATTTTATAGGTAAGCTTATTGTGATTTATTTTGATGATATTTTGATTTATAGAAAAAAATTAAAGGAACATGTTGAACATTCAAGGAATGTATTGGTTGTTTTGCGGGGAAAAAAAATGTTTATATGTTAATCTGAAAAGGTGTGATTTTTGCATGGAAAAAAATTGTATTTCTTGGATATGTGTTAATGCAAAAGGTATTGAGATGATGAGGAAAATGTTAGAGCTATTCAAAAATGACTTTCACCTGAGTCAATCATTAAGGTAAAAGCTTTCACGATTTGACTAGTTTTTGTAGAGGATTTGTTAAGAATTTTAGTACTCTAGACACACCTTTAACCGAGATAGTTGAAATCTCTAGGTTTTAAATAGATCAAAGAACAAGAACATGCTTTTAATTTATTAAAGGAAAAATTAATTTTGGCTCTTATTATTGGCTGATTTTACTAAAACCTTTGAGATTAAATATGATACTTTAGAGATATTGAAACTATTTTAATACAGAAAAAAGACTAATAACTAATTTTAGAAAAAAAAAACGTAATGGTAAAATATTAAATTGTTTTACATATGATAATGAGCTTTATATTTTAATAAGAACTTTGAGGACTTGACTTGACAATATTACTTATGGGCAAAAAAATTCATAATACATACCAATCATGATTTCTTAAAATATCTTAATTATCCTATTTATTATTAAAAAATAAAAAAACTTTATGTTATGGTAAGAACTTCGGAGACTTTGTTGTAATACTTGTGGCCTGAAGAGATTGTTATCCATGCCAATAATCATGAGTTATTTGAAACATTTATTAAATTGTTACATTGTTACATTTTCAATTGAAACTCTCATCAAATCCCTTTTCTTATAAAACAAATGAATTTATTAAAATTCACAATTCACCTCATCACGTGACATAGTATGCTAGGTAAATGTTTGTTTCTTTACATAATATATTCTATAAATTGGGTTTTATGTGATGCAAAAGAGGGATCCTATGGGAATTTGATGATTTTATATAGGAAAGATAAATCATAGAGTTTTACTATTAACTTAAACTTACTAAAGAATTTGATTGGGAAAAAAATAAAAACTTTCATTTATTCCAACACCAAGTTTTGTTTTCTAGTTTTTTGAGATGGGATGGTGGCCGAGAGGTGAAATAAACATAGATAAGGGTAATTAGGTATTTACAAAAATTCAGTGTGTGGCTATTAATTGATAGTGTGCCGATAGCATTACCTTTTATACATTTTTACAAGTATGTAAGCAGATCCTCCTTGTACAACCAAATAATAATAATAATAATAATAATAATAATAATAATGTACTTAATTCCCTAAGGATAATGCTCCTCTAGCTAAATAAACTAACCTTGAAAGTGATTACAGGAATAAGAACCCGTTTGGAAACGTAGTGCAATTCGTGTTCTTAAATTTTATTTTTTTTAATTAAAATTTAATATGATTTATATGTTTTGGATCGTTTTGATGTGCTGATGTCAAAAATAATTTTTTTTTAAAAAAATCATTGACATGCATTTCTGTACGAAAAATTATTTGAAAAGTCACCGCTACCACACTACCAAACATACGTACTTCATAGGTATTAATCAAACAATCTTTGCTTCAAAAGCTATTGTTTATAGATTTTTTTTTTCGAATTCTAATATCTAAAAATTTATTTAACTCTAAGTAATTTAGTCGAGCCGTATTGGTTAATTTAGAAGTAAAATTTTTCTAATAATAATATATTTTATTCATAAAACTTAAATTTAAAATTTTATTTTAAAAAACAAGTATCGAATCGCTCGAACCAACAACAATTATTATTGTTGATAGATGAATGGCTTGATTTTACATCAAAGGAAAAGCATGTACATGAGGGTTGATTATGGCTTTTTCCATCTCTGTCTGTCGCCCTTTTTTTCAAAAAGCAACTCTAGTTTAATAAAGCCGTGTTCTCAAAAAATTTGAAAATTTTTTGTTTTTTTTTTGCTAAAATTTAATATGGTTTGTACGTTTTGGATCGTTTTGATGTGCTGATATCAAAAATGATTTTTAAAAAATAAAAAAACATCGTTGGCATGCATTTTGGCACGAAAAGTTATTTGAAAAGCACCCGTAACCACACTGTCAAAGACGCTCAGTCTGCATTAACTTTTTGTACCGATGGCTCAACTGGGGGAGGCTGAGCTGCAAATTACCCTTCTGTCCTTCCTTTTTACCTAGTCACAAGATAATCAGACTGCGCAGTGGATCTAGGGCTAGGTAGGCTTGTGCCCACTGCATGAGGTCCTTCCTGTAGTATTAAATGTGAGTGAAGACATGATGCCAATAATTGTGATTTATATCGACCTCAATCACGGGTTTAAAGCATCCATTAAAAAAACATATAAGGACGCCATGTTTACACGCAAGTGCCCGCCTTGGCTTCCACGAGAGTTTATGAACCTCGCGAAGCGGTGTAAATTATCTTCTTTTAAGTTTTTAATTTTATTTTTCATTTAAAATAATTTATTTTATGTTTCTAGATTGTTTTCATTTGTTAATATCAAAAATAATTTAAAAAAATAAAAAAAAATTATTTTAATGTATTTTTAAATAAAAAATACTTTGAATCACCACAACTACCACAATCCTAAACACATTCATAGTTGCGTACGGTTGTTTTTTAAAGTATATTTTTTAAAATATTTTGTTTTTTTATTTTTTAAAATTATTTTTAATATCAGTACATTAAACTAATTTAAAATAATAAAAATTTTAATTTCAAATAAAATAATTTAATTTTAATTAAACACCATTTGTAACTGTGTTACAAATATAAAATAAATATGTGTTTATTTTTATTTTTATGACTGAGATTGAATTTTGTGTATAAAACCGATAGATAAAACTAAAAATAAAAACAATAAATCCTAGATTTTAAAGTTGAGTTTGTTTGCATAAATATTTTCCATGGCTGCATGCGGGGTTGTGGTCGGCAAGGCTTTTTAGTTTTTACTGTGTATGATTTTTTATTATTATTTGTTTTTTGGCGAGTGTAACGCCAGCAATGCGCAAACAAAAGTTCAATTTTGTTTCTCTTGTGCTTTCCACTTTTTACATTTCAAAGCAATCATTTCATGTGCTCTTACCCCCTCGATGCCAATAAAACAAAAGCTTTGTCTTTGAGGAATCAGCTACCTCACGCGGAATATTTTAGTCAATATGATTGTGCTGGTGGCGCCACTTCTAACAAGTCCAGGAAGCAGCCAAGAGAGTTCCGCACAGAACTTCGTAAATTAGGATGGTCCAAGGTAACTGTGACCACCGCCGGGGAGTGAAGGAGTTCCAGGGAATATCTTCTGCGTATCATTGTCGGAATGAAAGTTCATGTTATTTCCTGGAAACAGGACACATCTGAAACCTGGGAAATCGGTTTGAAGCTTTGCTTTTTCCTTTCATTATTTTCTTTCTGTCTTTGTTACAAAGGAACGCCGATGTATGCTCGTAGAAGAGTTGGCAACGATGATTTTTAAGATGTTTGTAATCTATATTCCATCACAGAGGAGTAGATATGACCTATGATTTAGTTTCTTCATTTTCCTGTCATTTTTTTATTGAACCCTTGAGCCTTCGAAAACAACAAAAATTAATAAAAACAGAATTATGTGGAATAGGGTATTACCATATAAGACATAGTCTACACTTCTAGGATGTTTACTATTCCTTAAATAAACCTGAAAAAAAAATCTAAACAAGATAGAAAACTAAGACTCATGATCAGAAAGAAAGAAAAAACATTAAAAGTTCTAAAAAACTAGAAAAATCTAACAATAAAAAAGAAAAATGATGGTGACTATATCATCTAGTCAATCAGTATGTTACATGTAGCACTAATTTTATTCATGTAAAATATATTTATTATTAATAAATGTTTTTTTATCTATAATAATTATTTATATTTAATTAATGAATCTAGAGTAAAGATAAAATTCATGGGACAAAAATATTTTGCAGAAAAATATAAAGTTGTTATAATTATGAGATTTATATTACATCAAAGCATTGTTCAAACATAAAAAAAGATCAACACTTAAAAGTATAACAATTTCTCTATCCTAAAAAAGTTTAGGAGATTTCTCACTAGTGGTTCATGTGAATTATCAATAAAAATCAAACGCTTGGATGACTTGTGGTTTATAATAACCTAGCATTGAATTAATTATTCAAAGCCAAAAGAGTATTTGATCTTCAAGTAATTTTCGTATAAATCTTAAACACTCTAGATTTGTCTAATAAAATCCTTGAAACTCCTATAAATTTTATATATATTATTTTCATAGTGTATATATCTCTTAAGTAACCTAATAATGATATCAAAGTCATTATTGATTGCATGTTTTAATTATTATTGATATTAATTGTAAATTAAAATTATATACAAAGATATTTTCTAAAAAAATATTATTATTATTTCTTAATCTTGGTTATCATCCCGACTACCAGATCTGGCTATATTTTTTCAGTCTAGTCAGAATTTAAAAAAATAAATTAAGTGGCTACGCCTCCACTAACGGCGACCCCAGACTCTGATGCAAGGCAATAGGGTTGATACCCTACCAGGAGCAACACCCAGTGCTGCTGCTAGCATCCTTGCGCGAGGCAGCTGCCTCGCATAAGGGATGTTGCAGGGCAAGAGAGCAGCCCCATGCTCGTATGCGCTGCCTAGCGCAGTAGCAGCCAAGGCTACCATTGCTAGGCACGCTGCTAGTGATGGGTATGGTGCCCAATGTTGGCAACCACAAGGAGAAGAAGAAGGGATTCTCCCTTAAGCTTTGTTTAGAGTTTTTTTACGGGTAGAATTTCTATTCTTACAACTTATACTTGATAACGTCTAGGTTATATTTGGGGTAGAATTATGATCTTGCTCCTTTATAGAAAATACTGATTTTATATTTTAAAATTAAAACTATAAGTTAAATTAATAGTAAAAATAATTTTTCTAATAAAATTAGATTGAATTAAAATGTTTAATTCAATTTTTTTAGTTTTGTAATATCCTAATAGGATTAGAATTTAATTAAATTTTTTAATTAAATAGTTTATAGAAAAATGATTTTTTCTAAAATAAAGAGAGTTTTTAAGTTGGAAATTTTAATTTAATTAATTCTAAAATAGTTTAGGGTATTAATAAGAATTTTAATATTATTAAGTTTCTTATTAAATTTTGGGAAAAAAATCAAATAAAAACATGTATTAAATAAAATTTATTAAGTTTGAAAAAAATAGCAAATTGGAATGATTTAATATTTCTAAAGGTTAGAAATATATATTTTTTAAATACACATAAAATCAATAATTAGAACTAAAGCATGCAATATATTTATTTATGTATATTAATATGCTATTATGCATGATGGATGATTACAGAAATTTAAAGACTAATGTAATTGTGTTTTTTATGGTTGAATAATTATAATATTAAATAGGCCATGTGTGTTCTTTCTTTTTTCTATTTTTATTCTAGGGTTGTAAAATTATTTCCTCGTCTAATTCCACTTGAATGCAACTCAAGGTTTTTTATTAAATTATGTAAATGTTATGTAATTTAAAAATGTAAAAATTTAGATAAAAAAATTATTTTGTAATCCAATATGAAAAAAATATGAAAGTGAAGGATACAATCATAGTGCTCGCAAAGGACTTATAAAGATTTGTAGCGGTTACCTAGGTTTTGTCCACCTAATTTCCTTCAATGACTTGAGAGAATTTGTTTAGATATTTTCATAATCATCCAATTAGAAAATCATGCTAGGAGTATGATAATATATAATTGTTATGTATTATATATCAATTATGCCATGAAATGATACCTAATTAAAAATTAATAATAAATCCCTTATTAATATATTAAGTACACATTAAGAACATGATTATTGTCTTTTAATTTTATATACATCAAACCAGAGTTCTAATCATAGATAACTTGTTGAGATACTCGAAATTATCATTAATCGAATATGTTTAATGCTATAAAATTAGATTCTACTTAACTAACTTATATTATTTGGATGAGTTACTTGTGCTCATATAAGATATATGATATGTTTAGATAAAGATTTATTACTTAACTAATTTAAGAGCCATATAAAAATGTGATAGATAAGCTATGTTATCTATCTAATTTAATTTATTTTGATTTGTTGAGTTTTTTAAAATTATATAAATTAAAAGGGATCCTAATTCACTAGGAGATCTATGTGAGATTTCTTAAATTAAAAAAAAAAGGCTATTAATTTGTAAGAAAATAGTAGAGACCAAAATAAAATTACAGACCTTATATATATACATGAAACCAATAACTCATTATTTTTAAATGAATTGGTTGATAAATCACCATGAGTGACAATATATCTGGATGTAGCATACTTAATGCTAACAAAATAACTAGACCAAAGTTCTTGGACTAGTACCAAATGTGAGAATTATTCTCAAATTTTATTTTCTATTGTTTATATATAAACATCAAACTAAGAACACAAATCCTATAAAAAAAACAATAAAAAAAGGTCCACACAAGTGTAAAACTTTGAGTAAAGCATGATATAACAAGCTATATAATTTACATGAAATAATTACACAAAAACATAAGAAGTTGAACCCTAAACTTACTAAAACAAACATGGCTAAGCATCACTAAGGTGATAACATAAAATTGCAATTTAGGCATAAAAATGACTATGAATAACCAACAACTTATATCTAAAGCCGAATCATAATAAGAAAAGAACCATGGTAGTCTTATGTATTCATTTTTCAAAACATAAAAAGAAAACTAATAACCCCTGTTGTTTTCAACACATCTTTCTAACCTCTCATATTTGTAAAACAAAACAAAAAATATACTTAAATGGGCAAGATCATCACATGACCTCTAGAAAGGGACACAATCTAGGCACACATTTTTTTTTCCTTCCATGACAGCACTGCCATCAATCTAGGTAGCATCAATGTAAGCAGCAAAATTTTCATTCGACAGCTCACCACCAGCAGCAACAAAAACACCACCACTAACAACCTCTTTTCTTTTTGGATAAGTCATTCAAGACAGCAACATGAACTCCAACACCAACCACATTCAATAACAGCTATGTCTCTTTCCTCACTGCAACTTCTTCAACAACAGCAACCTCCACCGTGAACTCCACCAACAAACCACCACCACTAACAGCCTCTTTTTTTTTGGATAAGTCATTCAAGGTAGTAACATGAACTCCAACACCAACCATGTTCAATAACAGCTATGCCTCCTTCCTCATTACAACTTCTTCAATAATAGTAACCTCCACTATGAACTCCACCAACAAACCACCACGCCACGTCTGAGGCTCCACCAGCTAGCCAACATCCACATCCAACCTAGGTATGCCTCACCCTGCTCTTTATCATCTTAGAATGCATGCTAATGCATGCTAGTAACGTGAATAAATAATTCACAGTACTGGCATTTTCTAGCCACCGTTGGGTCAGGCCAGTGGTGGCTAAATATAGGCTGGACCTTTGTCTCTACCCAGCATGTATGGTTGGGTTGAGTTCAGCCCACATAAAAAAAGAAGCAAGTTGATTTGTTTGTTATCCCAACAAACCAAATTGAGCTAGGCTTGAGCTCAGCCCGTATACGTAGGCTTACTCCTTGGGACCAATTGAGCTAGCCTAGCCCAAAACTTAAAGGCATGCTTGGCTTGCTCAAATTTTAATATGGAAATAAGACCTTGTTTGGATCTTTAGGGCATGTTTGCAAAACTTGCCTTTAAGATATTTTTAATGCCTCTAACCTTAGGTTAAGAGCATGTTTGGCAAACACACACTAAGTCTTTTCTCTTTAGTTTTATTTTGTCTTTATTTGTGTGTCTAGCCAAACAAATCCTTAAAAACTTCAAAAAAATCTAAAAGATTCCAAGGACTATTTAAAAAATATTTGTGGGTCCCTCATATATTTTTCTAACAATTTTGTTTAATATTTGTTCATAGACTTATGTTGTACGATACAGACTTGGTATTAAAAATATTTAATTTTCCTCAAAACAATTTCAAAAAATCCTAAAAATTAAAAAAGAAATCCTTTTAACAATTTTTTACTCAGTAGCCTCCATTCATTTGGTCAGTTTACCAACTTCTGATCACTAGCCTTCACTCATATAGCTTGCTTATCAATTTATTTTGTATTTCTTTGAGAATTCACATTTCTTTTAGATACAACACACTTATAAAAATTTAAAAATAACTTTGTTTTAAATAAGGATAAGGTGGAGAACACCTACCTTCTCCTCCAAACAGTCTAGCTTTTCCTACCAAGGGTCTAGTTATTGGTTTCTCTCCTGATAAAAAATGAGAGATACTAACATCAATTTATAATTTTCAAAAATTTTAAATTTACATTCATGTTACTCTTATTCAATTCACAATAAAACATCTTATATCACTTTCCATTTTACTTCAATTTCCAGGCTCTTTAATTAATTCATTTCTTATTTATATTACCTTTCTATTTAAATATTTTGTTTTACAATTATACATAATACCCTTTTAATATTTCTTTACATTAAGGTTTCCAATTAACTTTGGTTTATAACCTTGATATTGATATAATTACATAACAACATTAACTAGCTTTTTTTTTCTTCTATTAATTAAAGTATTATTTGTTCCATTTTAAACCATTCAGAATCTTGTAACTTAGTCCTATTTTTAATTTCTCTTTTAGGGCAATACTTTTCATATTGTCTACCATTTTTTTTATACTCTACTTGCCATAATATCTTTTCAAATCTTATTTTAATATAAAATATTCAAACCGTTTAATTATATAATATCTTAACTAATTTTTTAACTTTTCAAAATTCACAACTAATTATTGAGTTAGCATAAACTACCTTGAGATTTCTAAATTTTCTTGACACTTTAGTCAACATAATATCATAACAATTAGCCATGCACATATACATCCACACAATCTTATTTAGTACATATGCATAACATTTATTTTATCTACAAGTCATTAATATATGGCCATAAAATTCCCAAGCTTAAGGTTAATTTCCATACCAGGTCTTTATGTTCCATTGTTCCTACTTTATGTTTCAATACTAAGATTATAAACTTCACACAAATACTTTCGAACACCTCACCCCATACTTACATCCATCAATTTCCAACTTCATCCTTATTCATTAAATTTAACACATTTATAATAATTTATGCATGATTTTACATTACAACATTTCATTTTTCCATGTACCATTTATTCACCATTTTCCTATTTTACTTTCCTATTTCATATTAATCGATTCCCAAATTATACCCAACATAAATATCAATAATCTTACAATTTAAATAATTAACAAACCAACCACTTCGTAGATCTTCATAATATTTTCATAACTTTACCAAGATATTTAACAATTCACATTTTATACATTATTTCATAAATGTCGAGCGTGCGTGCGTGCATATATATATATATATATATATATATATATATATATATATATATATATATATATATAGTAATGACACCACACAATTTAAAATTTTTCTTTCACTTTCATATTATAAAACTATATTTCTCAACAAGTTCAATAGCGTAACTCTTG
Organism: Populus nigra; assembly: GCF_951802175.1. Taxonomy (NCBI): domain Eukaryota; kingdom Viridiplantae; phylum Streptophyta; class Magnoliopsida; order Malpighiales; family Salicaceae; genus Populus; species Populus nigra. Next base: position 8,392,790 of record NC_084866.1, on the reverse strand, counting down.
TACTCAACCCTATATATATAGTAATGACACCACACAATTTAAAATTTTTCTTTCACTTCCATATTATAAAACTATATTTCTCAACAAGTTCAATAGCGTAACTCTTGTACTCAACCCTAACATCAATCTTATGATCTATTGCTCATATAATTTTTTCAACTAACACATAATTACATCAATTTCCATTCACTTATTCCATTTTCCTTACTTTACTCATGGCTAACCTGAAGCCTAGGAACCATTCCATAATCATTCTTTATTTTTTAATCCAATTCTACTTAATCTAACTTCTATTCCACATAATTTCATAAATTTCACAACTCAATACCTTTTCCATTAACTTCCATAACACACAACTTATGTTCCCTTCATGGTCATATAACACCCATTATATTTTCAAATTAAATACTTATCTCAAATCATATATCTCATACATATACATCAAAATAAAATAAAATAAAAATAATTTCACACAACCTTAGCTTAATTCTTCATTTCCCAAAATCCCCTCTCATTATCGGTCATAAATTTAGGGATATCAATGAATTTCCTTCAATTTGTCCTCATTATCTTACTCTATCTAGTAATTTAATCCTTGTTGATTGTAGCATTTATCATCAAAACACCTATTTCCTCAAATTACTAAAAACTACCAACATTAAAAAATTGTGTATTTCTTCTCCCTAAGGGAACACAAATTAACAAGAAATTGGATTGTTAGAACACTTTACCCAATGGTTTGGAACAAAAATAAGGAATTCCTTGCAACTTTCTTCTCCTATCGTCTTCAAGTTTCTTGTTTTTCCATCTCTAAAAATATGATCTCTTGATTCCCCCACCTTTCAAGCATTTTTTTTGTCTGATTTCCCTTACAATTCTTCATTTAATTTAATCTCTTAATCAGAATCATTATTTGTAAGAAATTAAATAATTTAAATTCTATATAAAAATGTAATTTTTGTTGTTGAAATTTCCTTCTCTTATCCATGCATTTCTTATTTTTCTTGTCCTAAATATATCTTTTTTTTGTCAGCAACATGATTTTTTAAATAAAAACTTAACACAATTCAAATTATTTAAATTAAGGATAAATCTTAGTCAAAACCTCCTTTCCTTATTCATTACAAAAACATGCATTTTATTTTATAAAAAGCATGATATTTTAAATAAAAATTATCATCTAAACAGTAAAATTAAATAAAAAAACAAAAAAGCCACGTGGTGATAAATTTTACACAATTGTATGAAAAAATAAAAAAATAATTAATTTGATAAAATTATATAAATTTTTTTCATTATGAACAATTATTTCTTTTTTTAAAAATTGCATATTAGATTTATAAATAATTTTACATGAAGTAAATGCTAATATTACTCTAAAAACCTTTAATCTTATTGAAAAAGTATGATATAATCAGATGATTTTCTAAATAACATTGGAATAATTTTATTTTAAAATAATTCTATTCTAAGATATTAAAAAAAATAAAATAAAAAGAGTATTGCGTCAAAAGAATCAAAGCTTAGAAGCGCATGAGCTTGAAAAGACAGCCCAAGAGTTCGTAGGCCTGGAATGCTATACCCACGTGTCTGGTCTTTCCACGGTAAAAAGACTTTCTCTCTTCTCCATTTTAGATGTTTTTCTATCTCCTGTCTTGACTTTCAATGTTCGAATATGATATAAATAAAGGTACATGGCCGAATCATAAATGCTGCAAAATACAAGGATTAAAGTGAAAAAAATGCAAAAGATGACAAAAATAATAGTATTTTGTGAGTTTGTTCATAATAATGAACAACGCCTAGTGAAAAGCAACATGCTTGTTGTTAATGTTTGTATTAATGATATATATACACACCACCTTCTCTGTAGGTGGTAAGTAAAAAAATTAAAAAATTAATTAAATTAAAAAAATAACTAAAATAACAAAAAAAAATTGTGAAAAAAACTAATTAAACTGATTAAAATTTTAAAAAAACCGATCAGTTCGGTTTTATAATCCTGAAACTGAAAAAACAGAACTAAACCCAAACCGAAAAAAAACCGAGCCAAACTGGAAAAAACTGAGCCAAAACCGAGACAAACCGAAAAAATCAAGCCAAAATGAAAAATCGAGCCAAACCGGTTTGAACTGGTTTTTGTCCAAAAAACCAAACTGAACTGAAACTGGTCGGTTTGAACTGGTTTCGGTTTTTTTTTAAATTTTAATTTAATTATTTTTTTAATAAAAACCAAATCAAACCAAAAATAATTAGTCTTAAAACCAAATCAAACCAAAAATAATTAGTCTTAGTGCTACTTAGCCTACTATAATGAAAGACATTAAAACCTAACAGGGCATCATTATATTAGCCTCCTCACTAGCTTTTTGTTTTTTTTTTTATTTAAAAATATTTTAAAACAATTAATTTTTTTTCTTTACTCTAAATTATTAATTTTTAGTTTTTCCATATCATTTTAATATTAATATTAAAAATAATTTTTTTAAAAAAATATTATTTTAATATATTTTTAAACAAAAAACATTTTGAAAAGCAAATACTACCATACTCTTAAATATTACCTAAATGAATGATGAAGCTACTTTTTATTTTTTTTAATTTTAATTTGTTAACAATTATCAAAGTTATTTTTAATAGACCAAGTTGATTAAGTTATTTAAAATCAATTTTTACACAGTTTAATTTTAAATCTAGGCTAAATAAAGAGTTAAATTAAGAGATTTTAAAGTTGACTCAGTAAACCATGTTTAATAATAATATCAAATAATTTTCTATAACTTGGATATTTTTTATTATGGTAAAAAAAATTTAATCCGACTAGCAAATGTTGTAAAGTAGTAATCTTCTAACTATCTATTTGATAATGTAGTGTATAGTATTTTTGCAAAAATATTTTTCATTGAAAATACATCAAAATAATATTTTTTTATTTTTAATATTAACATATTAAAATTATAAAAAATATAAAAATACATCATTTTAATATTTGTTTTCAATTACAAAACAACTTAAAAGCATTTAAAAAATAGTTGATCAGCCAAAATAAATGCTTGTTTGAAAATGTGATAAAAGTTGTGTTTCAAAATATTTTTTACTTGAAAATATATCAAAATAATACTTTTTATTTTTTAAAATTTATTTTTAATATTAACACATTTAAATAATAATAAAAAAATATAAAAATTAATTTAAAACAATACATACATACATACATACATATATATATATATATATATATATATATATTAATTTAAAATAATAAAATAACAGTTCAACTGGGACGCAAAAAAAAAAAACCCTAAACCCGCCTAGAAGCCTTTACCAAGACAGCAACTAGGCAACCTGAACCACTGTTTTCTTTTTTCCTTAAAAAAATTAGGAGGCACAAGAAGACCTAGAACGTAGTAGCGAGGCCTCCTCTTGTATAACGACGTTGCCCTAAATATACACTCCCTAAAAAACGGTGTGCACCTAGCGAGAAGAATATCAATTTTATGGGGAGCCACCAGAAGGGAGAGCGTGGAGGCAGCAGCAATGGAAGCGGAGGAGGAGCTGTGGCGGTGGACAAGGGTGTCGATTTCGCACAATATTTCTGCACCTACGCGTTTCTTTATCACCAGAAAGAAATGCTCTCTGATAGAGTCCGTATGGACGCTTACTTCAACGCTATTTTCGAGAACAAGCACCATTTCAAGGGAAAGGTACCTCCTTTATTTCTCTGTTTTTTTCTTTAAATTTTATTTTCAAGCATATTTTGTATGCAAGTAACTTTAGCTAAATACATTGGAATTTGGCTTCTTAAATGTTTAGAAGAAGAACAATAAAAACTACGTTTGAGTCAAAATCACTGAGTTTATTGTAAGTTACTTTCTCTTCAGATCTTCTAAGATTAAGCGGACTTCAAGTCTAAATCAATAATGAAAAGTTGCCACAATTTATTTATTTATTCTTTTTCTCAAAGCATAATGTCAATTTAAATATCTAAGTAATTTATTGTTTAAGTCAATAAATAATCTTTCAACCCAACAAGTTCTTAAGTGACATGTGGTCTTGTGAACCTTTTTGCATAGACGGTGTTGGATGTGGGAACAGGGAGTGGCATTCTTGCAATGTGGTCAGCACAAGCAGGTGCTCGAAAGGTCTATGCAGTTGAGGCTACTACGATGTCAGGACATGCGCAGGCTCTAGTCAAAGCGAATAATCTTCAAGATGTAGTTGAAGTACTTGAGGGTTCCATGGAGGATGTCACCCTGCCAGAGCAAGGTTTGCAACTTGTTTTCTGATTTTAGTTCCTTTTTTGCTTTTACTGGTTTAAGTACAAGCTTTCTTTTGCCATTGATATACCTATATAGGTTAAGGTGTTTGTTTTGTTGATTTTGAACTTGGGTTTTGATGGATGTTGGCAGTTGATGTAATTATCTCAGAGTGGATGGGGTACTTCCTTCTTCGTGAATCCATGTTTGATTCAGTGATATGTGCTCGTGACCGCTGGTTGAAGCCTGGTGGAGTCATGTAAGCAATTCACGTTACTATGTTATATTGTATGGTTGCATTAGATTTTCATTTCATTTACTTTTCTCAGTCTAGTTGCTGCTAGTCTGGCCGCTCCTGTTATGCCTTTTCTGCTTGCAAATGCTAATGCTGTAATTGGTTTATGTGTTAACTATTTTCATTCTGAGCCCCATTTTAGTCTAAAAATTATGACCACACATCTAATTCTTGTATTTTGCAGGTATCCAAGTCATGCTCGCATGTGGATGGCACCAATCAGGTCAGGATTGGGAGATCAAAAAAAGAGTGATTATGATGGATCGATGAATGATTGGCATGCTTTTATGGAAGACACTAAAGAATACTATGGTGTTGATATGAGTGTTTTAACAAAGCCTTTCTCAGAGGAGCAAATGAAATATTATCTCCAGGTTAGTTCTGGATTTTAGTCATGTATTGTGTTAATATTTTTAAATTTATTGATTACAGCCTGCCTACTCTTTCTCTTTTCTTTCTTCTTAATGCCAGTGCTGTTTCATATATTTGTTATGGATAAACTCATGCAATCATTAATTGCTAATTCAGTGACACTTCAATGAGGCTCTACTGATTATGTTACTGTTATTTCTTTGTACAAAAAATTTGGCTGCTCACAAGGATATATTCAGGTTGCACCGTGTTTCATATATAATCTGGATGACAATGTGTGTAATGGAATTTATAATTCAGCATGGAGCATGTGAGAATCATCTATTGAACACCGAATCATGAGTCACATATTACTATGAATGCTTAAATTATTATGTATTCGGGTATATTTCATCTGAGCTGTCAATTGTACAGGAAATAGAGAAAGCTATCTAGTTCTTTGGTCTCCATTCTGTATGAAAAATAGCCATTTTTCTTCACCATTCTCTGCAGTTTTAAATAACATACTAAGTAATTTCTGCAGACATCATTGTGGCAAAACCTTCATCCACATCAAGTCATTGGGACAGCTGCCATTATAAAGGAGATTGATTGTTTAACTGCCACGGTGAATGACATTCTCAAAGTCAAGTCAGACTTCCTATCGTCAATCACTTTAGAAAACACAAGGCTCTGCGGATTTGGTGGATGGTTTGATGTCCATTTTCGAGTAAGTGGATCATCACTATCCTTTTTTAGTCTTCCATTCCAGTTCTCAACAGTGTATTATATACACTTCTTTTCCCCATCTTCCATATAACGTTTTTGATTATTTTTTTTTGTTTTTTTTGATATTGGATCACTAGGGAAGCAAGGTTAATCCGGCACAGCTGGAGATTGAGTTGACAACAGCTCCTAGTGTAGATAATAGCACGCATTGGGGTCAGCAGGTCTGTATCACCAAAAACATCATGATATTGTGCAATTTAGTAGAAACATATAGGGGCTGTTTAGAAGGGAAAAATGTATTTCATTTTACATCTCCAATTTTATATTCCATTCCAGTTTTCTTTGGAAAATCAGAAAACATGTTCTAATTAGTTGTTTTCTATCTACAACACAGGGACTATATTGAACACAGTTGAAACTTTAAGACTAAACTGTAAATGTGCCATCTTCAACCTCCATCAGCTTGCGCTAACCCTGTTCCTTACTGTAAAATTTTTGGGTCATTTTAGCCCCACTTGGTAACCTGAAATGACCTCCATTTTAATCATGGCTTCATTAATTTCTCATACAATAAAATTAATAAAATGTGAATCATATGAACAATAAATTAAAACATGTGTGGAAAGTATTGTAGCAATGAACAATACTTTCCCCACTTTGGCCCTACAAAAAACATCCAATAACCTGACAGTTGAAGGGTAATTCAGTCTTTTTATAGGGGGACATTAGCCAATGAAAAATTGATTAGTGACAAACTTGACTTTTGACTTCTATTATGAATAGGCAAATGACTTAATTAGCCTTACATGTAAAAACATTAACCTACATCAAGGAGTTATATAGATATTTTTATTTTGTACATTGAAATTACTAAATTGCCTTGGAAAGAAACAAAAATAAAGCTTCTTTCCATGATTCTTTTTCATCTTTTCATCTTCAACTTTTTTTTGTTATGATCAAATTAGATTAGGGGTAAATTGATCTTTTACAAATATAAAATATTAATAGAAAGAAAAATTAAAGTATGGGGGTGACCTACCTCTTATATTTCATATACAATTTAGTTTTTATTTTTTCAATTGCTATTTATTTAATTTTTTTATCTTTTGTATTTTCAATTTTATCCCAAATCTTTAGGTTTTATTTTATTTTTATATTAAATTTGGTTCTTATTTTTTTGATATTTTTAAATCCTTCAACCAATTAAATTTTATTTTAATTTCATTCTTTATTATTTGATTTTAATTTTTTTATTTTGAATTTGACTTTCATTTTTTTTACCGATGTTTATTTTGTTTTGGAAGCATCACTAGTTTTAATGTGTTTCTTAGTGGTTAATGTGGTGCATTAAAATTGTATGGAGAAGAAAAATGAATGCCAGAAGTTATGAGCTTCAAACTAATTCGAGGTTATTTATCATCATGGAACTTTTCTGAAGAGTGCATGAGACATGGATGTCTGCCCTAATCATTTGATTCATTGGGATGTTCTTGTGTTAATCTTTTTGGTGTACTAGCAACAGATCACTTCTTTAGTTGCATTATCATTCTAATTTTTTTTCGGTGCTTATGGTCAGGTTTTCCTCTTGCATCCTCCTGTACATGTCAGTGAAGGGGATGCTATAAGTGTATCCTTCACCATGGATCGTTCAAAGGAAAATCACAGATTAATGGAGGTTGAGCTTGGCTGTGAGATCAAACAGTCCTCTGGCAAACAGCCTCCTCCTTTCAGAAACAAGTTCTACATAGAGTGAGGAAGGAAATAGCGGCTATCATGGAAGTCTTAATATCATGAAAATGGTATTTCTTATAGCTTCCAAGTTGTCAAAACTAATTTTACCAAGACCCGAAAGGCACATATTGGTATAATTTTGTTTAAATATGGTTTTGCGTGCTCTTATTACCTCTTAATTTTGATCCTTGTTTCAGAAAGGGTTGCAAGGAATTTAGCATATGCAAGAATTTTCTTACTTTCATGCAGCTAGAACTCTTGACGGCGAGCTCTGTTGTTCGGTGTTTTCATGCTCTCTTGTCTTTTTAGTTCACTTGGAAGTTGCTTAACATTCTATTTTTTTCGGAAAACATCTCAAAATGATAGGATTTCTGGTTGTTGGCTGCTAACATTCTGCCATATGAAGCTGGGAGTTTAATTAGATGGTTCAGAATTGGTAATCGTCCTGAAGCTTCATTCGATAAATAAGCTATTAGCTTTTAGCATTGTGCTATCTTTGAAGATAGGTATTGACATCACAAGCCACAAAGCAAGCGACTGAGCGATTACTTTTTGAAACGAGGAAGAGGTGTGTATTTTCAGCTACTGGTTTCTGTGCAGAAGTCACATGGAGGAGGGGAGAAAGTACACGATCCGGGAGAGATTAGGTCCGTTTGTCTTCCTTATGCCTATAAGGAAAGCATAACAATAATTAAAAATTAAAGTAAAATAATTAGAAAAAAAAACTAAGTCTAATTTGTAATAGTGTAATTACTAATTTGTTTTCAAAAAAAAAAAATAACAATCAACCAAGCTTTTGACTCGGGGTGTTTTTGTCTTTTTATTTTTTCTATTAAATTTTTTTCTTATTATTTTTGCGAGTTTATTTATTAATTTGTTTTTCATAATTTTATCCTTTAAAATTAAATTTATTGATAATTAAGTTTTTAAATTGAATTCGAATTTAGGATTTCATGGATTATGAGTTTTAAAAATTAGATTAGGTTTAAATGTCAATCTAAATTTACTTGTTTTTTCTTTTTCTTTTTAAGCTGATTTTTCTTATTTTCTATCTATTTTTTGAGGGTTTTTTTTGTGATTTTATTCTATTAGGTTAACTCTTTATAATTGTTTTTTAATTTCACTTCTGCTATTTTTTAATCTATTAAATTATAAATATATTTCAATTTCATTTCTTATGATTTTTTAATTTTTTTAAATTTGGTACTCATTCTTTCAATTTTTATTTATTTTGTATGGGATCAATTTTAATTTTTCCTTTTCAAATTTTATTCTCCTTAAGTTTTTTTCTTTTAATTTTTTTCTCATTTTTTTGTTGTTATTTTATTTTGTTTTTTCAAGTTTTTCTTATTAATATTTTCTTTTAGACTAGACCATGTGCTTTTTTCTAGTTCATATTTTTTTTTTACCTTTTTTGTTTTGTTGGTTTATTTATTGTTGGTTTATTTTTATTTTTATATTATTTTAATTATCAATTGGATCAATGATTTAGAACTTAGATTGTTTTTTACATTAATATTTTTTTTATGTTCAGAATTTTTTTTGTTCGGCCTAAGACGAAGCACAAACAATAAATCTAGTATTTGACTATTAAAATTAAAACAATATATTTTTAATACTAATTATGAATTCAAAAAGCAATTTAAAGCGAGAAAGAAAATCTAAATATGAACTACAAAAAAAAAAGCACGTGGTCGAGTCTAGAAGCTAAATACTTGAGCATCTTTGAAAGAATTTTACGGAATAATAGTATGTTCGTGTTTGGTACAGTAGAGTTTATATTAGAATCTATTTTTTTATTGAGATATCAAGATAAATAAAATGAGACAAAATCTCTAAATTTATCCCTATATTTATAATAATTTCTTATTTCGAATCTTGTGTTCTTTATTTGGCCTATTAACCATTATATTCTTTAAATTTATTCAATTATCTTTGTTTTCTAGATTGTTTTTCAATTTATTTAAATAAACCTCTTAGAAAATATAGATATTATTAGTTGTAATTTATACATGTCAAAAATTAAATAAATCTGAAACAACAACTACTAATGCTAATACAAGATTTAACTAAACATATTAAAAAACAAATAAAAGTAAATAACTGACAAAGACCTATAAATTTAAGGTACAATACAATAAAAAAAAGGTCATTTTTTTTCTATAGTTTTTATTGCTAATTGTATGCGGCGGATAATGAGTTTTAGGTGCTGTTTGTTTTTGCGTTTTAAAAGTATTGAAAAAAATTGATTTTTTTTATATATTTTTCTTTGTTTCAAATTAATATTTTTCTAGTAGTTTTTAGATCATTTTGATACGTTGATATTAAAAATAATTTTTTAAAAATAAAAAATATATATAATTTTGATATATTTTTAAATAAAAAATATTTTAAAAAGCAACTACAACTATACTATCAAACAAACTCTAAAAAAATGTTAAGAAAAGTTATTCGGAGAGAAAGAGCCAGCCATATTCTCTCTCTATTTTAATAACATATATTTTTTTTAATAGATTTGCTAAATATATAAAATAAAAAAATATGAATATATAAACTTAAAATACAAAAAATATAAAAAAAATCAATTTTTTAATTGAGTTATTATTGATATATTAATTTCAACATAGTGACCAGTAAAAATCGTTCACAAAAGGGTGGTGGGACTTTTATAAGAATTTGAGTTGAGTGAAAAGCAATGAAAGTTGGTTTTAAACTGGATGCTGTCAATTGTTGTTTGATGCTTTGGGGCCCAATCATAAATGTCATGTCCGAATTTTAAGCTAAGCCATCATCATGCTGCGTGGTCCTAGAAGACAGCTTCCTAATTGCAGAGAGGCCACGGTTTCCGTAATCTGAAAAATAAAAACCATGCCATAAATTGAACATAAAAATACAAACACTTGGAAGCTGCATCTGTACATGTTTAGTTTATATCTAACTTCGTGTTTGTGATTCGTTGTGGGATTTAATTATTTTTTTATATATAAAAAATATATATATAGATGTTGCAAGCACATTTTGAAAAAGAAAAACACTTCAGTTGGTGGTTTGATTTTAATTAGACAATAAAAAAATAGACAACAATAATAGATGGATCAATTCTTTTTTAAACAATAATCACTATAACCTGCAGGCAAAATAATTTTTTAGAAGAGAACTAAAGATGTAGCTCAATTCACAGCCCATTACATACAGCAGGATGAAATCAGATAGAAAAACCTAAACAAATTAGCCCTGATTAACTTGAGTTAGCATGACAAACTTGTAACTTCGGTAATCAACCCGAGCTGACCCGGAATCTCGCCAAACTTGATGCCCAAATCATGAGATCAAAAAACCTAATAGAAAGAAAATAAAAAAAAATCATAAAGCTTATTTTTTAAAAAGAAAACTTTCAACCTATGTTAACTTTTCAAACTTGTAACCCGGAGCATTAAACCCAAAGAATCTTATCTGGAAAAACCATGAAACCCAATTCTCAATTAATCAAATATTGAATGATAAAATTAAAAAATAAATTTCAATTATACAAAAGGATTCAAAGGAAAAAATAGCAATTAAAAAAATGAGAATCAAAATTGAAATACTAAATAAATTTTACATTTGATTGAAGGGTGAAATTGAAAACAAAAATCAATTTAGCAAAGAACCAAGAAGAAATCAAAAGAATGAGGATTAAAACTGACATAAAAATTAAAAATAAATTTTGATTTAAGGGCAAAATTGAAAAGAAAAATAAAATAAATTGGGATTGAAAGATGAAATTGAAAATAAATAAAACTTTTACAAAAGGGTCAAGAAAAAAAAATCAAAACAATGAGGATCAAATAGAAAAAATAATATTATAAATCTGAATTGAAGAATAATATTGAAAATCAATAAAGCTTTTTTAAAAAGATCAATAAAAAAATAAATAGAAATCAAAAGAATAAAAACTAAAGTTTAAATACCAACAACAAAGAGGACCAATCTGTAATTTTTAGGGAGGAGAAATAAATTTATTTTTAAATATATTTTGATTATTTTCTAAATTACCTCTTGATGTTAGTTTCAGAATTTTTACTTTTAAGAAGTTGTTTTACGGGCTTTTGAAATGTAAAAAAAATTATTTACTTTTAATAAATTTGATAATACCTAATAGGATTTGTGAAGAAACCTTATTGTTTTCGATAATTATTTTAAGGATTTTTAATATAAAAAATAAAATAATCATTATACTGTTATAATAAACGACGTCGGGACGAAGAATATGTTTTCTTTGGTGTTTTAGCCTTGGTTAAAGAGGTGGTTTAGTTTAATGGTTTGTGTTAATACCTATTTTTGTTGTCCATCTATTTGGAGCATTGCGTAAAATACTTAGCACGCACATGGGCACTCCTCTCCCTCTAGAAGAGCGCCAAACATCACACGTGGCTCTTGTATCATTTCGAGGCTGTTATCCTTCCAACATTATTCTCCAACAAACAAAATACAAACGAGGAACGGTAGGGTGACGTGGCAATGCCGCTAAAATTACCGGCATGGTGCTGAGGTGTCATTCTCATTCCTTGCTCGGTGAGTGAATGCTTGCTTTCCTGCATTTCTTTTATATTCTACGTGGCCCGCCCACTATAAATATTATAAATGTTTCTCTTTTTTCGAGATTTCTCCATTAGTTTCTTTCTGATTGGCAGCCTCCAATTTGAGCTGACAATTTAAGTGGCTCCACCTGCCACTGTCTCATTTGCACCCCTTCTTCGTTTTAATACAAAGTTTAAATTAATATTGTGGACCCTGTTTTATTTTTTTTAATTAAAATAAAATTTTTTAGTTTTGACGGGTTGTTTTCAAGTTGTACTGTTTGTATATATATATTTTAATAAATATAATTTAAATTTAAAATACATTAATTATAAATTATACAATACAAACACAATGTCAAACAAATATAATTTTAAAATTTAAAATATTTCTAAATAGTCGAGATTAAATAGAATTTTAAATTAAAAGTAATTCAACTTAAATAAAATAACAATTTGATTTAATAGCTTTTCAAGTCTGGAACGGAATATGTGAAATGAAATCGGAATATTTAGGCCAAAATTTATCCAGAAAATCTAGAATGGATTGAGATTTAAAATAAGATGAAAATTATTTTGTTTTTTGAATTGATATGGAATATTTCAGCAATTCCAGACGAAACCTTGGTTTAAATTGAGTTTTAATTTATTTTTTTTATTTTAAATTTAATTTTTAATATTTTAATATAATTTTAATACGTTGATTTTAAAAATAAAAAAAAATTATTTTAGTATATTTCTAAATAAAAATTCATTTAAAAAACAATGAATATATAATAATTTTAATATCATACTCTTAGGCGCCGAATAAATTTAGAGATTTTGCTATGTTTAGACTGGGACCCACCAAAATTGTCTCTCACGGACTTCAACTTTCATGTAAATTGATTAGATATATGATTGATGACTCACGCTAGCCAAAGTGTTTTTCTTTTTAAATACTTTTAAATATTTTTTTAATCTTTTTTATTTTTACATACAAAACATCAATTTTTTTAAAAAATATGAGAAAATATCAATTTAATATTTTTTTATATAAATATAAAAACATATATTGTATTTGATGATTAACTAAACAAATGCTATTAATTTTGTTAGTATTCAATATATATATATAAACATCAAATATTTGATGATTAACTAAGTATGTTTAAATGTTTCAAATTTAATTCAATTTATTAAGTTAGTAAATTTTTTTTTTATTTCAATACTTCTCATTATCTCTGACACGTGACAAAACTGAGTTTCAATAAAGATTATATATATAAAAAAGAAAATTACATATTTGATATCTAACTTATTTATCTATTGACAGATAAAAATAGTGATTAAAGGTGATGCTCAAGGATAATCCGATACCAAGAAAAATATTATTTAACATTAACAGTTTTTTATTACAAAAAAAGAAAAAAAAACTTGATAAAAGAATCTCTGAAACATCCAGAGAAGGAGGAGAACTGAATTGAATCTGGAGAAACCTCTAAAAAATCCGGTGGGCCATTGTAAAAAAAGAGACGAAAATGCTCCGTCAACACTTCACCGGAAAGGAACAGCCAAGAGTCCCTTAAAGGGAAACACATTCTTAAAGAAAGAGTCCCTTGGACGCTACAAAACTGCTCTCTCCGTTGTCCTTTTCTTGATCCTCTCTCTCATTAATAAATATTATTACTGTTGCTGCTGCTGCTATCCGACAGGCCTGGTCGGTCACTGGTCCTAATGTCGGAGAAGCAGCTCCATGTCCAGATTTGACTGGGAGCTTGAAGGCGATGGCGTGGATACCTCCCCTTCTTGCCGATTGAAGGCATTCATTCGTTAATAATACAAGAGAGTCGTCGTCCTAGGTCCTAGCTAGCTCCCCTTTCTACGAAACATGTTACCGAAAGAGCGAGTTTTTGTTTTATTTTTATTTATTTATTTATTATTATTTGCTCCGAAAGCTATCTCATGTGATTTCTTACAGCTTGGATGTGGATTTTATGATGCCAGAGATCAATAATGAATGAATCATTATAAAATCAGAAATAATACCTTAGACCACTAGCCCTAATCTCTAACACTAACATGTAAGATCGTCGTCGTCGTCGTCGTCGTTGTCCGAAGGGCTAAGCATATATCTAATTGGGATAATATTAATTTATGGTACTGCATGCTCCACAAAACTAATGACATCTTACCAATTTTAGAGGAAAATATTAATTTTTTGTTTTTTTTCTGAATGCATTAAGCCCACACTCCTTACCGTCAAATAAAATAAAATCATCGTCATCATCATAATCCAAATAGCCAAACATATACCAGACCAGCTAAGTGATCTCCATGCAATTATATGGCAGGAGGTAAGAATAATCTGAGATCCGGGCCAGAGAGGGAGAAGTGGCATGTACATGACCCATGGAAATTGGCAATCATGCAAGAGACAGCAATTGCATTAATTTGGGATGGAACAGCTTCGACACTTGCCCATCAATTAAGGGTGTGAGGAAGCCAGCTCAATATTCATTGTAAGCGCACAAAACTAGGAGGCATGTGGGAAGAATGTAGTTAGTCGTATGTTATTCATGCAATTGAAGTTGTTTATATAAATATATTTAATTTATTAATAAAAATTTATTTATTTTTAATATTCATAAAATATTTATTGATAAATCTAATATTTTATTGATGAATCTAGAGAAAATATAAAGTTAGTAAGACGAAATGTTTTGTAAAGAAAATGTTATAATTACGAGATTTATATTGCATCAAAGTATTATTTTTAAAATATTCATGTTCAATGCTTTATTAAAACTGTATAGTAATTAGAGCTGTTGAGACTGATACATATTATGTTTTTTTTATTTATAAAAAAACAGTTGTTCTCATAAGCTGAGATACGAGGGATACTTAAAACTAATTTGTAGGTGTTGTCAGTTGATATATACACTGGACTGATCCACATGAGAATTCCACATGGAGATATCACTTGTGTCTATGGAAAAACTCACGTGACGATTGTGTAAGTGATCCTTAGACTTGAGATTATTAAGTTATTTTATATAAATAGTGTTATGTTTTTTATCCCACTACATGTTGTCCTAATCGACGGTAACATATGAGCATATATTGGGTATAACATGAATTATATGAATGTATTTAAATAATTAAGAGATGAATTTAATATAAATAGAATACTATGCCTCTTATTTTCTATACATTAACTATGTAAGTTACAGAACACCTAAAAACACACAAAAGAAAAGAGCTAACACTCAAATCCATAACAATCTCTTTTTTTTAAAAGGGCGTAAGAGATTTTTTACTGGTGATTCGTGTGGATTACCGTTAGAGGTCAAACACTTGGATGACTTGTAGTGTGCAACAACCTAGTCTTGAAGAAATTATTCAAACTAAAAAAGAACATTTGATCATTATATAATCTTTATATAAATCCTAAACATTCCTAGATATGTTTAATAAGATCTTGGGATTCTCAAGAAAAATTTAAATGTATCGTTTTTACTATGTGTATATGTTTCAGGAAACCCAATAGAAATCATTGATGACTTATTGTTATGCTAAAACTAGAATATCTCAGTCTTTAAATAAATATATAATTTAAATGATAATTACAAAATGCAACAATGAGTTTCATCTTTAAGATTTATGAAGCACATATACGCAAACATGGTACTATATACAAATACAAATACGATGATGAAATAATTTTTGAAAATTTAGTATATAATGTAATGGAGAATAGTTACTTGTTTTATGTTCTATATATATATATTTTATTTTGATAGTACATAAAACTAGGGCATAAAAGATCAATATTAGCAATATTAAAGTATAATTAATAAATGTAAAAATATGTGAAATAATAAAAGGAAAAAATTAAGCTCATATAATTTATATTTTCTTCATAGTACAAATAAAATTGATATCTAAAAAAAATTATATTGAAAAGGATTATGACGATTTGGAAAGGAGTAATTATAATTTCAACTTTTTTTTCTCTTTTAAATTTTGATTATTGGTGCTAGTCTTCATTTTAATTTGGTAACTATAACAATAATATATTTTTTTAATAAAAAATAATATTATCATGTTATATATTTTAAAGAGTTTTAATATTTTACTTTATATCTACTTTTTGTTTAGAGTACCTCTAACATATGAGTATAATTTTTTGTCAATCATAATATTGCATCCATGGAAGTTTTATAAGAATTAATTTAAAAATATCGAAGTAAATTCTAGTTAAAGTTTTTTTAAGTCATAAAATCCAAAATTATATTTTGATCTACTTTTTATAAAAAAAAATAAATTTATCAATTTTGTTTTGATTGTCTTCTCCAAGCATCCTAACCGTATTCTCCTAGAGTATCTCATGCATATTCAAAATTAAATTTATAGTTTATTATATTTTTAGTCCATCTCCATATATTTTTTGTCCGTCTCCATATATTTTTCTTCTCAAAATGGCCCACGTGAGACTTACAATGCCTTTATCAATCTTGAAATTGGACCATTAAAAATCTTGGCTTGACAAATCAAAACAAATTACATGGGCACTTAACAATGCAATTCAACATCAACATCAAGATTATTTTAACAATGTCTAAAATTGCAACCAAGATTTTTGTTTTCTTTTTCAATGGTAAATCAACAACTAAAAGAAACATTAACAATAATTAAAACTAAAAGTAAATATAAAAAAATAAGGTTTTAGAAGAAGTCTCTGATTGGAACACATACTTCTTAAGAGAGAAAAAGCTTTACATATAATTCATTTCTCTTTAAAGATATAAAAATTTCTCAAACCTTTTAATCATCCTTTTTGTTCACTTGAGTTAATAAAGTATAAGAAAGGAAGTGTAACGAAACTTGAGAAGAATATAAAAAAGAAAGATCTTAAATTATGTTGACCTAAGCATTGGCTCTAATACCTCATACTCTTTTGTTTAAAAGGAGGAAACTCACTATTAAAAGATTGAAAAATATTAATGCATTATTTCATTGGTGTGTAGTAAAAAACTCTGTTAGTAGATGAAATTTCTAATGTAAACCTGTCATCGGCAAGTTGATCGGCGGGAATTGTCATTATGTCAACAAGCTCTGTTGGTGACAAAAATGCTAATGGAATATTGATGTAAAAAAATTAGATTTTACCACTCATTTTCTATCAGCAAATCAGTTGTCGATTCCATTGAAAATACCCAAATCTTCTATAACTTACTAAATAGGTGCGAAGTTGCTGACAAAAATGCTGATGAAATGGGGCTATTCATCGATGATTCTATTGGTGTTTTCATTTTTTTTGTTAGATGTTATAATCCCTTAGACAACCTAAACATACAACAACAACAACAACAACAACAACAATAAGCATCTTTAAGCCAATATTTGTTCACATTAAACCCACAACTACAACAAAACATACTTGTGGAATTATTGAAACAATGAACACATCTAAAAAAATATACAAAACATTATCCAAAAGATATAAATGTAATACATTAAGAAGTATCAACAAATATCTTATACAATTTCAATTTTATAACATAATAAAAAATCATATCTAAATTAATTAAAAACATTTTAATCAGAATCCTCCTCTTAAGGGTAATCAAACAACTTAAGTCAAAGTTCAGTTAGGTCTAAGGAGAAGATGTATTATATATGCATGGAAAGCTAAGTATATGAATGTCAAACATTGATTAAGCATTTTAATAATGCAAATAGTAAGGCAAAAGTGTTGCTTGCATCAACGAAGTCTTGTTCTGAAAGGATAAATCTTGTCAAGGTTTCAAGGGTGGTTTTACTTGATGTTATGTGGAAGTGGAAAGACAAGTCATCAATCATGCCTACATGTTAGGGAAAGAGAAAGTTGTTTGCGTTTACCATCCCATTATATAAGAGACAATGAAAAAGGAAAAAGTATTTTTGCAAAGTTGAGAAAGAGCAATTATCAGAGCTGGTGTTTGATTGCACAAACAGAAATGGTAGTCATCACAAGGTTGTGTTTGATATCACAAATGACAAAAATGATAAAATTTTAGAAGAGATGGTTCAGCATGACAAGCTCAAACCTATATTTAAGAAGATTATATACCAACTATAAGATAGTAATATAGACAAATATTTTTCCTTGGATTTGTAGTAAATATCGTTGAATTTTTACAATGATATCCTTATCATTTAAAGTTGAAAGGTGCAGGATAATAGATTTCATACTAATATGATTTTGAGCATGTATTATTTTGGAATATATCAATGATTCAGTGCCTTTCAGGATGTTATGTTTATAGAATTTTCTTTTTATTGAAAGGAAACTTTAGGAATCTTTATGTTAGTTGATACTCCTCACAACTTTTATATTAGAATGACAAGCCTTTAACTATTTGTAGATCTGATGCTGGCTTTGTTGTTGTCAATGCTATACTTTACACTGTTTGAAAAAAAAATTGATGTGTGATTTATTTTGATGTTTTCCTTTTTATTTAACTTGAACATAAACTCTTTCATATTTTTTTTTCATTTCTTGAGTAGCAAGAATCTCTCAAGCAAAGTTAATACAATTTATTTGGTCTAACCTTACGAGACCATCCAAAATAAAACTCTAAGGACCCATTTTTTATGTAAATAAAATCCCTAAACTAACCTAACAATTTCTTGTCCTAAAATTGTTCACACGTATAGTTTACATGCATATATATATTGATTGATTGATTCGTGTTAATCATTTAATTTCTATTATTATTATATTTGGCACCATAGTGGGTGTCTATAATTTTGTTTTGTTTTTTTTTCATTGTTGATGGTATTCCTAAACTAGATTTTGTTCTTTAAAACTATATCCATCTCTTAGATTTAGTATTCAATAGGAAATCATGTGTATTAAAATTAAGATAGTCACAACAATTTACTTTTCATTTTTTTTTAAATGATAATCGGAGAAATCAATTTAAAAGGAAGAAATCTATAACTAAAATCATGTAAAATAGCTCAAACTAATTTTTTTTTTTCAAAGATAAAACACTTTCCTTAACCATTAAGTGAAAAAGAGAGAAAGAGAGGGAGAGTAGAATTCAAAAGGATAATTAGGTTAGTGGAGCAACAATGGGATCAATCATCTATGATTGTGGAAGCTAACATTAATGAGGGAATCTCTCTCTCTCTATGAACGAACATTATTAGGGTAAAAAGGTTCACGTGAGGATATATTTAGAACATTTTAAGTTTAAACAACCAACCAAAGAGATTCATTTTGTTTTAAAGACAATAGGAACAGACTTAAAGAGGGAACTTCATGTAATTAATTAATTAATTAACGGATTAACTTCACAGGTTAACTAATTTATTCAATTCAAACTTATTTAATATAAATTAATGTAATATCCCACATCGACAGGTGAAGATTCAGTAATTGACCTTATTAGTAGTACTGGTTGTTGACTTGTCAGATGCGTTTTAGAGTCATGCATGGTCATTAAAAACAAATCCGTGAGGGCGGTAAGGTCCAAAGCGGACAATATCTAGCAGGTTGGGCCGGACTGTTACGTACATTTGGTATCATAGTCGGCCTCATTGGTTGTCCGGTTGTGTTGACGGGGTCGTTAGACTCCTTAAAAGGAGGTGGATTGTAATATCCCACATCGACGATTAAGGATTTGGTAGCTGGCTTTATTAGTAGTAGTGCTGGTTGCTGATTTGCTAGACACGTTTTGAGGCTATGTATGGTTGCGAAGAACAAATCCGTGAGGGCGGTAAGACCCAAAACGAACAATATCTGATAGGTAGGGCCGAGCTGTTACAATTAATATATTTTAATTATTATCAATTTTAAAAAATCAATTTTAATTATCCATCATTTATTCACTTCAAACTATTTCAACCTAAATTAATACATTTTAATTATTATCAATTCCACAAATATCAATTTTCACCAAATTTCCAACTTAACAATAAATTGACAAAATATAATTGGTATTCATTAAATTGCATATTATTTCTACATTTATAACATACATGAGTTATAAAATTAAATTCCATTTCATCAAATAACAAATAAAATCAACTTTCCCCCAAATCCCAAACGAACCCTAACATATAAATCATGTATTATTACAACAAAATTATTTAGAGAAAATCTATAAAAAATTTAAATATATGAGTAAACAACAAATAATACAAATGTGCTTCAATAAATTAACTTAGAACATAAATGAGTTATAAAAAATAGATGGGTGTATTAACTTGATGGTGTGAAACTTGATAAAAAAAAAAAAATAGAACCAAGAGATGAAAATTGATATTATTGACAAATATTGGTTGACGTCGACGAGTTAGATGTTCGGATATACAAGAGGGATGCCAAAATTGAAAAGATATGAAAAGGGGGCTGGTGGTGTATTTAGTGTTTAATTTATAGAAAATAAAAAATGAGAAATAGAGGAAGAGAGAATTGTCAGGTTTTAATTCATTTAAAATCACTAACAAAACTCAATCAGCAATTCCATTAGCTTTAGTGATGTGTTAAATGCCCGATGATATTTTAATTATTTTTTTTATTTTTTTATTTCGTTGTTATTTTCATCGAAAATTATGATAAAAAAATTTTTATTGGTGGTTTCATTGCTATTTACAAATTTTCTAGTAGTGATTGTTGATTTCATATTTTTTTTTTCTTTATAATCATTATTAGATTAGAATTTATCTAGGATTTTAATATTGAATTTGAAATGGCCTTCTATATTATGTCTTTATTAGTAATATTGACCTTTTCTTTGGAAGTGTGTTCCAACCAATTTTAATTATTAAATAAAATCAATTATTTAAATATGAAGGATTGAATTCATTTCTATAACTAAATTAGTTCCAAAAACGTTGTGAATATTATCTTGGTATATGTTTGTTGTATTATCTCAAAACAATTAATTTTAGATGGCCTTCTACATTATGTCTTTAATTGTTATCAAAGATATATCAAAGACATTTTGGTGTAAAAAACTGATATTGGACTTTCAATACAATTTTATTGCAACGAAGGACAGTATAGTTGTTATAATCCATTTTTAACCTTCAATTTTTATTGCATTTTAAAATTTTAAAATATATTTTTTATGCTATTTATTTAATTTACCGTTATTTCATGATTTTTGACATCTTTGTTTATATTTTGTGTAGGCTTTTATAATAAAATAAAAAATAAAAAAGGTTAGGAGGTGAAATACTAAGCAAAGAAAAAATAGGGACTAAGATGATGTAATACAAAGAGGAATTACATAAATAAGAAAAAGAAAAAGAAATTGGAATTCAAACAAAACACGAAAATTGTAGGCAGAGATTCTACACAGTCAAGAAAAATAAAAACTATGTCAATCTTTAACCATAGAATTTCTAAATTAAAAATCCACATTCAAGAAAATAATATAAAATCTCTCAATATTATTTTTTCAATTCTAATTTTTTTTAATAAGAACCTCCACAATATAAATAGCGATTAAAAAAATACCTAAAAATACAAATTAGCCGACGATAAATAGAGATAGAAAAAACAAAGATACTCCAAAATAAAAAGTATAGAAACTCCCCTTTCAGTGTTATATGGTTGTTATCACTTTTATTAAAAAAACAAAAACACACAAACTATCATGAAATAACTCGTTTGATTCTCATTTACTAATATCCAAAAGAAAAAAAAGGCTTTTACTTTGTTTTTATAGATAGAAACACTATAAAGCTAAGTGTACCTATCATAAAAGGAGGCCATAAGTACAAAACTAACTTAGTTGTATTGAAGGTTTACATGGGGAAGGAGGCCAAGGGTTAGGTATCAACTTTGGAGCTCCAAACCACATTAGTGCTAGTAGGGGAGCCTTCTCTACTCTCACAATGGCAGATGAAGGCATGTAAAATGTGCATTCGAAGGATTCAAGTAAGGTCTCCGTGGTTATGAGAGAGGTAAAATCTTCGTTGAAATGACCTTAGGAAAAAAAACACCTTCTACCTTTTGATGTACTTTTATGTGCCCTCATTCAAGCATTGATTTATCCTAGTTCATATACTTGACAATGACATTGTTAATGTTGTCTTTGATGGCAATCTAGTTACTTTATCCTAGTAAGATGGTACGTGGAAAAGGGTTATCTTGATTGATGATGGAATGTACTCTAGTGTTTTTTAAAAAGTAAAAATACACATTGATCTTTTATATGAGTGGTGGTTGAGTTTCTTGAAATATAACATTATAGACTTAGATATATTAATATTTATAAAATTAAGAAATTATATGAGTTTTTCATGAATAAATTAAACATATTAAGATTGATTGTTATCTTACTTATCATTATCTTAAATATGATACTACCATTTTGCTTTTTGTTGATTTATTTGTTTTGCTGATTGCAGATTTTTTTACTAAATCGTATTTTGTTTTTCATTTTTATTTTGTAATTGACAAACTCTCAATACTTGTAATTGCTGCATCATGTAAAAGAGAGATGAAAGGAAAGGAAAAAGATAGTGAGACTAATGATGTTCAAGATGCACCGTGGACTGAGATTTTCACTAAACTGACTCAAAGAACGAATACAAATGACTGAACTGGTCACTTGACTGCTAAACCGAGGATGTTGACTATGTTGAAAGACTAGGTCATCGTCCATACTTTAAGGAGAAATGTTAAGAAATATAAGTTATTTTGTTTTAATTATTAAGAATAAAAGAATATTTTTATTTTCTTTTCAGTTTATCCTATATATAATCTCCTTGTATTTAGATTAAAATTATTCCTTCAATGCAAAATCAATAAAACTCTAGCCTCCTCCTTTTTTATTTTTTTATTTCTCTTTTATTTATTTGAGTTATTTAACACTTGAAATATTACATTATAGACTAATATTGATATTCTTAAAAACTTTTTTCTCTTTTATCCTAGATTCTTTGTTGTACAAATGATATGATACTAATATTGAATATTGCAATGCATCATTTTTTGAGCATCTGTTTACTATGAAGATCAAGGATAAAAGGATCACGAATAAATTGCATGAAATATTGTATATTAGCGATGATAATGATATTGATTATCTTGACGTTTGATCATAATGATATAAAGAGTTACAAATTCTAGGTTGCAAGCGGGCGTCCAAGAAGAAATTTAAACTGAATGGAAACCTAGATTAAAAAAAAAACAAAAAACTAGAATGAAAGGTAATTTCATAAATATATTTTATTATTCATTACAATAATGAAGTTACGCATATGACTTTGGAAAAAAATAAAAAATAAAAAATGATTGCCTTGAACTAGGGATATTTTACTATTTTCACAAGGTGTATCGGTCATTATTAATTTATTTAAGATATTTTTATTTATTCAACATTTTAATAAAAAATAAAATAACCAAAATACCGCTAAGAGTAAAAAAATCAATAGTCCTAGTTACCTAGGGGTATTTAGGTATTTTTGTTTTTCATACATAGTAGAATTATACATGATATTACTTATTAACAGTAGTAGTAATAATGATTTTAATCCTTATTTTTTAAATTGATATTTTTTGTATAAATTTTTTTGTATAACTATTTTTTTTCAATTTTATTCTTTGATATTTAATTTATTAGGAATTAGACTTAATAATATTTTTAAATTGAATAATTCAGGTTTAATAACTTGGGTCGATTGTTTAAAAAGTGAACGTGCTTTCTTTTCAAAAAACTTTATAATTCTTTTTATTTTTTATTAGGTTATTTCAATAATATAATACGAGCCACATATTTGGCGGGATATCCCGTATTAACTTAGTTCTAATAAGCATTGTTACATATTTATCATGCCTTATTTTTTTTTATTTCAATACCCAAACATCATTTAAAAAAAAATAGTCCAACGTAAAATACAAACACCAAAGCTAGTTTGTAAATAAAAGCGATGGGTAGAAATAAAATATTGATTCTTTGATATTTATTAACCTGTATCTCTAATTACATCTATTAGAATTTCGTTTGCTATTGCATCAATTTATAAGCTTGTAATTCACCCTATAGATGTTGATGAAGAGATCTATATATAGTAACTCCAGGGATCTGTTGTCCTTGGTAAGAAACATAATATATGCAAGCTTATCAAATCTCTTAATTGTCTGATAAATTTAATAAGGTAACGGTGTTTGTGTAATTACTTACTTAGATGTTGATAACTTGTTAAACAAATTTGCATATCAAGGTCTATCATAGAGTTAAATATTATGGCCTGTCTTAATTAAATTTTTACCCTCTTATTTTAAAAATATATATTTTAAAAAAATTCAAAAACATTATTTTTTAAATGTATTTTTTATGCAATTTGACCAATTTGCAATTATTTCATGGTTTTTTACCCTCTTGCTTATCTTATTCATATTAATGATTTAAAAAATAAAATCAAAGAGATAGAAACAAAAAAAAAATAAAAAAGATTAGTGAGTGGAATGATAAATGAATAAGTAAAGAGATACCAAAATAAATATGATAGTCTTGGATAAAAATAAAATAATCAAAAAGTAAAAAAAAAGATGAGAAGATGGTAGAAGAAGGGAGAAAGGAAAACAAGATATATATATATATATATATATATATATATATATATATATATATATATATATAGAGAGAGAGAGAGAGAGAGAGAGAGAGAGAGGTCTTTATTTAACCAACTCTAGTTAGCCATGGCCGATTTCCTTTTCCCTTTATTATTTTGGTACCTCAACTCATAGCAAGCTTTTTATTGTTGTTTATCTTCCTCAATAACCAACAACACTAAAAACTCTTTTATTGTTCCAATCAGCCATAATAGTTAATTAACTTTCAAAAAGACACTTATCACCACCAGCTATTTTACCGCCACAATAGACTAGTTATAATCATTATCATCATCATCGTTAATCTCCACAAAAATTTTTTGAAGTGAGAGAAAGGAAGAAGAGAGAAAAACAAACATTTTCTTAACCTGGTCTCCTTTCTTAAGTAGCGATGAACTTACTTCCAATATAGAAAGAAAGAGAAAGGTAAGGCACATGTGATCTAGCACTTCACACGCCTCCCTCTTTGTTAAAGTGTCAATTCATGTGTTATTAGTCACACCATGCACCACCTAATGACTTTCACATGATAACATTGTCAAATGTTGTTTTAAGTCATAAGTGCATGAACCATAACAAGTAATAAAGTGAATGAGTAAAAGAATTGTTCCACGAGGATTGAAAAATTATCAATAAGTATCAAAATTTATTAAATCAAGATCTAATTGACATATCAAAGAATAAACAACTAAATATATAGGTTGAAATCAAGATGAAACGATTGTAGGATTTCTAATTTACTCTAACTAATTATATGCAAAATTTCTAATTGAAATAATCCTTTAAACTCCTTATTGTTGATAATTAGGTTTCACCATTTTATTCTTAAATTTTTCTCAAGCATTGACAAATTATCTCAAGTCAATTTTTTACATCTCTATGAAAATTCTAATATGTCAACTTATTAAGAATGAAGAAACCCCTAAAGATTACACAATTCTATAAATATCTTTATCCCATGGATTTCTTATGGTATCTCAAATATAGGATGAAATAATTACCACTTTTTAGTCTCAAATTGAATCTCAGGCGTGTAAACAATGACCAATCATTCACACAAATTAAGTTTGAAATGAAATACTCAACAACTACTAAATTAATTCAATGAAAAAAATATTTGCATAATCATTATTGAGTTACATAGAAAATCTCAAAATAAAAAAGAATTGTTCCATAATCAAACTGAAAGAAATCATATGAGATATGTTTAACATCACTAAAGAGTTTGGTAAATTAAAGGAATTGATTTCTTAAAGATTGTCATCTCTTGCTCAAATTGTTTTGTCCCTTTTTTTTCTTGTCAAGAGATGCCTCCTTCTCTATAGTCTCCTCATAGCTATTATAAAGAGTTTTTATACCTTGGACATATCTTCAAAAGGCAGAAAACTCATTTATTTTTCTTCCATTTATCAAGTATGTTTTTCAACTTTTAGCCTTAAGTTGTTGGCCAACTTTTGAGTAGAAAACATGTGAATTACAAATTATATATTTAAGGGAAAATGTTTTCCTATCAAGTTAGCTTTCCATTGCATCTGAGCTTATATTTTTCTGACTTCTAAAACTCTAGATATAGGTAAAAAACCGAAGCCATGTTTAGATTGCTGAAATTCTTAGACTAATTTGGACTTTGTATTTTAGCTTCTGTTTTGGGTTTCAAAATGGTAGGATTTACTTCTGAGTCCTCATAAGAATTGCAGGCCTAAGTTTTAGCTTTCTAGAAAGGTAAAGAACATCTAAACCCAAGTTATATAGTTATAGTTATGATCCAAAAACTAAATAGTATTTTGGTTTGATTAGACTAGACCAATGAAGAATTGCTTTCTAGGTTTAGCTCATTATCTGCCTCTTTACATCATTCTAATTTCAACCTAATTTAGTTGTTAAACACCTGAAAAATATCATAAATTCCCAAGAATTAAATAAATACAAAAGATACCTAAAGTTCTAGATAAATGAGCTAAAAACATGCAAAACACTCTAAGCAAAACAATTTGAACTAAGAAAATATGTGAAATAAATTCCTTTATTAAATACCCTTAAACTTGAATGCTTGCTTATTCTCTAGAAAAAAAACCCCATAAAAACAGAGGACAATAACCATATCTAGGTTTAACTTATCACACCTAAAAGATCTATTATGCAAACATTCTACTTCAACTTAATACATAAACAATGACAAATAAAGAACAAAGCTAAGCATACCTACTTTCACTGTTAAGAATATCCATACACAATTCTGAACTTAATCATATTTATCAAACAACCAACACAATTGAATCATACATCAACTCATCTTACAATCACCTATTCTCATTACTATAAATAAGGCAACAAACTAAAAAATTATTTATTTATTTCTATTTTTTCAATCCTTTTGATCTTTAAGTTGCCACTCATCTTTCAATACAAATACAAATATTTGTGATGAATGCACTCAGTTACTTAACAAGTCACACACTTTTACATATTTATATTTCAAGTTGTCGTTTGAAATAAAAGTAAACATTTGTTATGAATACCTCTAGTTACTAAGCAACTCAAAACATTGGAACAGATAAAACGTTGTACAAATTTCTTTATTCAATTGTCTAATCATTATCATTTTATTTACTTAAATCTTGTTTAGGATTAGATCAAAAGGGATAATCATAAAAAAAACATCACACTCATCTTTTATGTATAGTCATAAAACTCATATAAATTTGCAAGGAAATGTGCACTTCAATAATTTTCAAGAAAACAAGTATATTTAATCTTGCTTTATAATATATTGCCTATTCTAAATAAAAAAAAAAATGCAATGCTTAACATAACGAAGAGCTCAAATTTTTCTCCTCTAACTTAAATATCCATGTTTAATTGCTCCATCGCCCAATAAGCTTTATGCTTAAGTTCTACAGGTAGACGACATGCTTTCCCAAAGACTAACTGATATGGGTTCATTCCCTAAGGTGTTGCAAATGCTATGTGGTAAGCCCATAATGCATCATCCAACTTCTTAACATCATTTCTGGAACTATTAACTGTTTTATCTAGAATCTACTTTACCTTCCTATTTAATACTTCTTCTTCATTATTCGTTTGAGGATGATATGCCAATGCCTTTTGATGTCTAACTCTATATTTTGATAAAAAAAACCTCAAAGTATTTGTTGTAAAAATAAGTTCCTTTATCATCGAAGATGACTCTTAGAGTTTCAAATCTAAAAAAAAAACATTATTTTAAAGAAAAAGTTAGCACTACTTTCTCATCATTAGTAAGAGTTGTGATTGCTTTAATCCACTTTGATATATAATTCACTACTAAGAGAATTTATTTGTTCTTGTAAAATGAAGGAAAAGTTTTTATGAAGTCAAATACCTTAAACATAATATAAATCCACCTTTAAAATATTTTGTAAAGGCATTTCTTTATACCCAAAGATGTTCCCATTATATTAACATCTTTTACATGCGGCAATAAAAGTATTTTCATCCTTGAACAAGGTTGGCCAATAAAACCCTGATTAAAGAACTTTAACAATGATTCGTTTAGCTCTAAAATGCCATCTACATTCAAGTGTATGGTAATACTATAAAATATCTACCATCTTCTCTTTTAGATAATATCACATAATGATTTGATATGCACAATGCTTGTAGAGTATTGGTTCCTTCTAATAATAGTGATTTAATTCTATGATAAATTTCTTATTTTATTGGCATGAGAAATCTAGAGGAATCATCTTTCCTACAAGGAAATTGACATAATCTACATACCAAGAAGGAGACTTGTTAAAAAAATAAATAGCTAAAAGTTCATCATATGAAAAACTATCATTTATAACCATGTGTTGGGAGTCAAGTTTCTCTAGTTATGAGAGGTGATCCACTATAAGTTTTTCACTTACTTTCTTATCCTTAATTTTCATATCAAACTCTTGTAGTAGAAAAGCCCAACAAATGAGTATTGGTCTGGCTTTCTTTTTAACAATAAGATGTTCAATTACAAAATGATCAATATAGACTACTGTCTTATTCCTAATGAGATTTGGCCGAAACTTGTTAAAGGCAAAGTCTATTTCCAGCAACTCCATCTTGGTTATGACATAGTTAAGTTAAGCATCATTTAAGGTTTGACTAGCATAATAGATTGTGTGAAACTTTTCAAAGGCAAAGACTATTGCCCTAATATTATACTAATTATATAGTCACTTCTATTGCACATTGGTTCAAACGGTGATTTCCAATCTAGAGTTATAATAATTGAATCCAACACAAACTTCTCTTTAAGTAAGAAAAAGGCCTTCTCACACTTTTCATAAAAAAAGGGTTTTCCTTCATTAGCAAGATGTAGAGAGGCTTAGAAATTTCAATAAAGTCTTTGATGAATCTTCTATAAAACCCTGCATGTCCAAGGAAACTTCTGATTCCTTTTATTATTGTTAATGGTGGAAGCTTCTCTATCACCTTAATCTTAGCTTTGTCTACTTCAATACCCTTGGATAAAATTTGATGTCCTAATCCAATTCTCTTTTTTTTTTTTTTACCATGAAGTCACATTTCTCCTAATTCAATACCATGTCAGTTTCTTCATATATTTACAAAACTAAGGCCAACTTCTTAAAACAATCATTAAAAAAAAACATTAAACACAAAAAATTCAACCATGAAAATTTTAATAATCTTCTCCACCATATCCAAGAAGATTGCAACATATATTTCTAAAAAGTGGTCGGTTCATTAAAAAGTTCAAATGGGATTCTTCAAACGCAAAAGTACTATAAAGAAAAGTGATGATGGTTTTTTTTTTTGTCTTTCAATGCTATAGCTATGTGATTATACCTTGAATAGCCATATAGAAAACAATAGTATTCATATATGACCAATCAATCCAACATTTGATCAATGAATGGTAAGCAAAAGTATTCCTTTATAGTGGATTTGTTTAACTTTTGGTGTCCATTCAAATTCTCTTCCCAATCACGGTTCTTGTAGGTACCAACTTATTATTTACATCTGTTACCACTATCATTCCTCCTTTCTTTGGCATAACTTGAAAAGAACTGACCTATGAGCTATTAGAAATTGGGTAAATCACTTTAGCATCTAACCATTTTAATATCTTTTTTCAAACCATTTATTTTATTGTTGTATTGAATCTTCTTTGGTGTGCCACCATTGACTTACCCTTTTTTTCCACTAAAATCCAATATATACAAATAGAACGATTAATATATTTAATGTTTATCAGCACCAACCTAATAGCTACCTTATATTTTTTGAGAACTCTCAACAACTTTTCTTCTTCTACACAAAAAGCTTAGATTGAATAATCATTGGATAAGTAGATGATCTAAATAAGCATACCAAATATGTTCTAGTAATTGGTTCAGCTCTTATATAAGTGGTCTTTTAATAGATAAGAGAAGCTTTGATGGACTCTATCCCAATTCTTTAAAGTATCTCCTATTGTTAAGGCTGAATAGCTTCATCCATAATGCATATTCCAACACTTCATCATCCTCTCTCATCGTTTAATTATAATTAACTAAACAAGCTTCCAACGACTCTTTTAGTTTATTAAACCCTTTGATGACCACATAATCAATTGCTTGGATGCTAAAACAACTCTCACCAGTATAGAGATTCTTAACGACATTGAAAATATTAAATATCACCTCTTTCTCATTCATCCTCAACCACCGTTCTCCTTTTTTTTTTACATTATCTAAGGGTCATCCAGTGGCTAAGAATGGTCTACCAAGAAGGATAAAGATCCTATTATCCTCTTTCATGTTAAGAATGGTGAAGTCATATGGAAAAATAAATTTCCCTACCTTGACAAGAATATCTTTGATTATTCCTTGTGGGTGTTTTTTTTAACAATTATCTAATTTCAATGTAATCATAATAAGTCTTGCTTCACCTAATCCTAGGTTTTTGAAATTAGACAAAGGCATAAGATTATTATTTGCACTTATATCACACAAAGCTCTTTAAAACTCAGCATTTCCAATTGAACAAGATATAATGAAACTCTTTTGGATCCTTAAGCTTTGGAGGAAAAAATTTTTTTTTGTAGAATGGCAATGCATTTTCAGTAAGAGCTACGATTTCATATCTCTTCAATTTTCTCCTATTTGATAAGATTTTCTTTAATATTTTCACATAACTTGACATTTGTTTAAAAGCATCTATAAAAAGAATGTTAATATGCAAGTTTTTAAACATATCTAATTTTTTTTAAAAAATTATTAATCTAATTTATTCTTTTATATTCGTTAACAGAACGAAACTCTTGGTGGGTTTTAAGAAATCTCTAAGTGAAGAGGTGAAGTATGAAGTTGTTACCCTCATTTTTCTTATTGACTTAATTTGTTAGCTATATTTGGAGTGCCTAACTCTTTCCTACTCCTCAATGTTATCACCTTTTACTGCTTCTTTGTATTCATTTTGGTGGTTTTAGAAAGATTACCCATTTGTCTTCCTATGAGTATGTTGGCTAGCTAACCGACTTGAACCTCTAAATTCTATATTAAAGCTGTTTAATTGTGAAAATTAGTCTTAATCTCTATTATGAATTGATTGGTGTCAGTTGCTAGGTGTGCCTTTGCTTCTTTTAGTAATTATTCTCTTGGTGGCTTGCTTGATGACGACATAGATAAAGGCTTCATTACATTCTAATTATTCCATATGAAATTAGAGTGATTTCTTATCCAGAATTGTATATAGCACTGTATGGATTGTTTTGTCAGTTGTAATTTGCACCAAAATGTGCTTCAATCTTTGGAATCTTTTATTAAACTTTCAGCCCAATCCAACAGTTGAATTCAAAGTTATGCTTGTTATTATAAAACAGTGTATTAAGAAAAATAAGCCCAAAACCTCCTTTAATATCCTTAAATGACAAGAAAACCTTCCCAAATAAGCTAGCTGCTGACCCTTAGTTTTCTTTTTGGATATGGACTCCTTGTTAATTTTATTTCTACATTAGATAAGAATTGATGTGTTGTCAAAATAATATAACATGAATTCTTTTGCTGCTAAAAATATTTCCATACATAATAAAGACTCCTAAACTGATATGAAATCAATAAAACACATGAAAATGCTTAATTAATCAAGGTTACGAAATATTCCATTTGAACAGCCCACCATTGCGAAATAATTAGGGTTATAAATGGATCAGACCCCTCTTATATATATATATATATTAAATTGATTAAGGTCTGATTATTACTTGTTATAGTCTTCTTGAATTTGTTTTGGCCTAAATACTCTAAGTAAGCTTAATAAATGCATCATTGAACTTCTTTTCCCTTGATCGCGTAATTGATCCAATTGACAATTATAAGGGATCTTTTGGTGTTATAGGTTATGTTATATACCGGGTTTCAAACTTTAATATGATATCATCTATTTGTTTAATAATATAAAGTCTATTTATGATTAGTGTTTTTTAACTAGAATATTTTCCACTAGCTACTACATGATTGTCAGAGATCATTCCTGATCATTAGGTTAAGAGACTTTGTATCTTCTTCTTGGCATAATTGTTTGTTCTTCGGCAAGTGTACATCAATCCAAAAAAGAAGAAGCTATATTCTTATCCTAAAAGGTTTCTTATAGAATAACTTATGCACCGAGTATCTAGCCACAAGCCATGGAGTAAACCTTCTAGGACAATAATCAAGACAATTGTGTGGACGAGGTTGTTGTTTACATTGCCTAGTTTTACGGTGGTTATTATATTTTCATCTTCAATATGTCTTAGTTCACTAAGGCCATGTTTGTTTTCCGGAAAGTAGTTTCTAGGAAACCACTTTCCAAACTTTTCTATGTTTGTTTGCCATTAGAAAAATTAGTCAAAGGAAAATTTGGCTTGGTTTCCAGGAAAGTGTTTTCCTGAAAAATTTGAGAGGAAAACACTTCTGGAAGTTGTGAAAAATTTAGAAATGTCATATTATTTGCTGATTATATCAAATTTGGTCCTCAAACTTTTGATTGGTATATATAGTTTGTTTTGAATATTTATTTTTCAATTTCATCTCTTAAAATTTAATTTTTATATTAACTTTGGTCCTTATTTTTATAATTGTTATTTTCTTTTCCCTTATCATTTTTTTATTGAAATTTTTTATCTATCAAATTTGGTCCTAATTCTTTTGATTGTTACTTATTTTATTTGAAATAATTTATGAAATGTTAATTATTATTATTTTAATTTCTTCATCTTTCAATTTTTTTATTTTTTAGATTTGATCTTTATTACTTTGGTTATTATTTATTTTATGTGAGATAATTTATGAAATTATATATTTTTTTCAATTTCATTCTCATTCAACTTTTTAATTTGTAAGATTTGTTTCTCATTATTTTAATAAACTTTTAAAAAATAAAACATTAATAAGTTATTTTTCAGCTCATTTTCCATGACATAACCAAACACTGAAAAATATTTTTTAATTTATTTTCCATTACACTACCAAACATTAGAAAATAATTCACTTTCCCAGAATTTACTTTCCAAAAAAAAACTACTTTCCAGCAAACAAACGGGCCTAAATAAAATATGAAATCATAGGATATAATTTATAGTATTTTATTTTCCAAAATCGAGAGTCATTAAGTATTTCTCTTTAATATGCATAAAAATATAAAACATCTTATATATATAAAAAATTTTAATTTAATTTTTTTATTTCATGCACGCTGATTTTTCAATTTCAACAGATAAAAAAACCTAAAATAATTGAACAGTTTGGATATGTATATTTGTGTCAAGTAATTCTAAGAATTAAGAAAATATAACAAGAAAAAAAAATTCAAAAAACACACATGGACTATTACATTACTAATTTGACTCTTAGATATCATCACTACATGTTTTTGTGATGATATCAAAGAGTCAAATAATATTTGATATTAATATATCCAAACGATTTGAAATATTAAAAAATTATTTTTAAAATTTTAAAGAAATATGTTTTCAAATAAACTCTAAAACCATGTCACGCTGACATGGAAAAATAAATAAATAAATAAATGGATGGATGGATGGATGGATGAAAGGAGAGATGGAGTAGCATTTGCCGTTTTGTTTTTACGAAGACAAGATACAAAGGCCCTTCTCCTTAAAAAATGTTGATTTTGTCGTCTTATGAGGTGGGGAGAGACAGCATGCTTTCTGTGTGGAGGCATTTGTGAAGACAAACCAAAATGAAAAGAAAAGGGGAAGTAAACACTAAGATTAGGACATGGATTTTACAATTTATCAGGAAAAGAAGTGTGTACTTTGGAGTGCAGTACGAGAGGCTATTCCGGCTCTCCTGAAGCTACCAAGCACACTGTCCGAACTCACACACACTCCCACGTTAACGGTAATTGTAATGAAGTAATAATTCCCCGCGCTAAGGGCAAAAACAATTTACATGTTAAAATATAATGCCGAATCAACTTTTTTTTTTTTTTTTACAGTTTCGTTAAATTTAACATGGTGGGTTGAATTTAAAAACCTTTTGATTATATTTTGTTAGCCTAACTTAAATTTTAAATTAAAATAGATGAAAGTTGTTTGAAGTGACTTGATCGATATATAAGCTAAAAAAAACTCGATCGACGAGTAAAAATATTATTTGACTTTAAAAATATTTTCAAGCTAATATTATTAAAAAAAACATTGAAAAGACAACCTATTCAATCAATACACCAAACTCGCAACCTGAATTATAAATTCTTTTGAGTTTAATAATTTTATTTTTTTTAAAGAATTATTTTTATTTAATTATATCATAAAAAATAAATGCTTACAAAACAAGCGTCAACTCAATATAAGAAAGTTTTTCTAAAATCATGATAATCTCATAAGAAGTAAATCAAATAAATTATGATTTATTATTTTTATTTAATAATATAATTGATAGTTTTAATTTAATAATAGGATAACCAAAAATAAATGATTATAAAATTAAATACTAACTTAGCACCATGATGTTTTTCCTAAGCTATGATAATCTCATGTAAAAAAACTAAAATAAATAACAAAATTTAATTTACAATAAATATAAAGTAAAGAGATGAAAATGAAAAAGAAAAAGGAAAAAAGAGAGTTACTGTTCCAATAAAGACACGAGGAAGGCAACATTGATTTGCCCTCCTCAAGTAGTTCTTGTTAATGAACAACATGGGCCTCGGTAACGCGGCATTCCAGATAAACATCATGACAAGGAAGAATAAACAGTCTGCCATTAATGTGCTAATTAGGGGTGTCTTGGAAGAAGAGAGACAAACGAATTGAATATTGGGTCCGTAAGGTAAGTATAGATATGATCACATGGTTCAGGGCATGCTTTGATTCCTTTAACAAAAGCAGAAAAAATCACACACCAGAATAGAAGAGAGGACTGGGAAAGACAACACCCCTCCCCACCCACATGCTTCCAGGGGACCATCTACCCCCTTGATTAGAGTTAACCCCAAGTGCATGAGAAGATCCCAAAAAACAATACAAAAAGGAAGGTTGCTGCCTCAAATCCTACTTCTCACTAAAAGACAACTACAAACTCCAGAGGAGTTCATCTGCATGCTGGATCACAGTCACCTTTGTTTTAAAAGAACATTTCATGCCTTGAGTGCTGCAACTGTCCTTTGCTTTAGATCTTGTAGTAACACTATATATATATATATTCTGGCCATTAATAATACTAACATATAAAGCCACCATTCTAGATGCCCGGCCCCTGTTCTTTTTTCGAAAAGGAAAAAAATCCCGTCCAAGTTTAATAAAGGAGCACCAGCACCACCTCCCTACCTTGGAAACGGAAGGAAACTTCCCCATGGCATTAATTCTAGGAAAACTCGATGGATCTATTCAATAAAGAATGTTTGGACACCAAGGGATCATAATTCTCTTCTGGGATAGCTAGTATATATTCTAGTTAATTTTAAATGCTGCTCTGAAAAAAGATTTTTGGTTGCTGCATTAAATTGTCATCACGCTATTTGCTATGGCGATTGAGGACAAACTAAATCCAGCAAATCAATCTGTTCACACTAATTACAAATGGTATTTCATATCTGTTGAAGTGTGTGTGTGTGTGTGTGTATTAACACTTTGGACAGCATTCATATAATTAGGTGCAAATTAATTACTTAATTATATGCAAATTGAATGATCCGCAAACTCTCTCTCTCTCTCTCTCTCTCTCTCTCTATATATATATATATATATATATATATATATATATATATGGCACCTTCCAGGCCAGCAGGAAAGTTACGGGTCGGTATGTGTCGGTAATAGAATTTGAGTGATCAATGCGCTATCAGAACATGAAGTGGAAGTAACCCAGAAGCCCAGCAGGTTAGATGGGATTTCGCAAATCTGAACTGGTGACCATTAAGCAAATAGTACTTGAATATATATTCGTCATAAAATCAAGAACAAGCTAGCTACTCACGAAATATCACGTCTTTAAACTAATTATTTTCACAAGAGTGTTTGCATTGGTGAGTGGGTTGTTGTGAAAATTCCCAATAAAATGGTCGGGTGTCCATGATTTGATTGGCTTGGATACCTAATTCCAATGCAAATTAATAGATAAAGACAACCTATGTCATCTTGAATCCCTCGAGCAACAAAATGCTAATCTAAGATTTCTAGAGTCCATTATGTTAATCAAAGAAAAACCAATCTTCTTCTTCTTCTTGTTTTTCTTATTTATCCACATCTTACCGATTCCTGCTTCCAAGACAGCTTTAGATTCTTGATCATTTAATTCGGATTCATTAGACACATTGCTCATGACATGCTAGAATTGTGTGTGAGAGAGAGAGGGAGAGAGAGAGAGAGAGAGAGATGTCTTGGCCAGTAATAAACGATAGATAAGCTTATAAAACCACAAGGTTACAAAACTGTAGAGATTTTGGAGATATACATTACATGCACGAGAGAGAGAGAGAGTGAGAAAAATAAAAAGAAACAGGGGAAAGGGAGCTACCTACCTACCTAGTTGTTAGCCCTATACTTGATAAGTCCTAGGCTGCTGAAACTCGAAGACCCTGGCAAACACTTGGATAGATCCATGGGTAAAATGTATTTGGCAAGAATACCATGGCCAAGGTGGGGTTAGTGTATTAACTTCGAAGGGATCAGGGATGGGTAGGTGGAATGCAATTGCTCGCTTAATCCATCGAGTATTTCCGGTAGGCTCTATGATTTTCAGGGCAAGAATATTGCCGGCATCCTGGTCATTCGACTTATTAAAGCTCTCAATTGCACACTCACACGAAAGGATAGGCATTGGAGATTGGCACTGATTTATGAGCCTTGGTTCGAGTATTTGATGATTGTTCATGGATTTGACAGATGTTGGAAGATGATGGGTGCGCCATACTGGGGGTAAAGTAGCATGAGGACTGTTGGTGCATGCTGATAGCTAGGGGCCAGTCTGAAAGAGAATCGTTGCAGTAATATGGCAAGCGTTAATTTGGCTTGCAAGATGGCTAGATTTTGGCCGATGCAGGTGCGGACTCCGAGCCCGAACGGAATGAACGCCACGTGATGCTTAGCAGCGCGGGCCACACCACCGGAGAAGCGAGCAGGATTGAATTCATTTGCATCATTGCCCCATATGGATTGATCATGATGAAGGGCCAGGATCGGTATCAAGATCTCGGTCCCACTTGGGACTTTGTAGCCCCCCAGCTCCACATCAGCCTTGGACCGTCTGATTGTGGCGATTGTTGGTGGGTACAACCGTAAGGATTCATTTAAAATCATGGTCAGCTGCACACCATAACAAGATTCAGCATGTAAGTGAAATGACGAAAATGCCACTACTACTTGTTGGTTCTCCAGCTCCGAGTACAGATCAGTGTATCTATATTGTATATAGGATAAAGAAGGGCAGGAAAAAACAAGAACAAAAAACGAAGCAGAAAAAAAAAAGCAGTAAAGCGAAAGAGAGGGGGAGTTGTTTTTTTGGTATTCTTTTTTCTCACGGGTAACAAGCAAGGAGCAGAGAGAGACAAAACAAGAATTTTGTCACAAGTCTTGGAAGGGGGCTTTACCGTCTTAAGCTTTGCAACATCATCCTTGGTGGGCGTCTCACGTGATCCACACACCCTCAAGACCTCCTCACGTGCTTGAGCCTGCCACTGTGGATGCATTGCTAGTAGGACCGTTGTCCACGTCAGCAAGTTTGATGTGGTGTGCTGGCCCGCAAAAAAAAAGCTCTTGCACTCTTCGACAATGTCGTGTACGGTTACATCAGTACATGAATTTGAGGCCTGAATCATTAGTCCTAACAAATCCTTAGGGCAGCTATCTTGATGCGTTTTGTTAACGCTCGATTTCTCTCTTCTCCTTTCAATGAGCTTCATCAGTGATTTCTTGATTTCTTTGTCCAATCTCCACGAATTAATGTTCCTTCTTGTCGGAAAGAACCTGAAAAATCAAAAAGCATTTCCTCTAGTCCATATAGATGGGGAATGGAATTGAAATTCTTCGCACATCAACATGTGCTTTGATTAATTACCTGTAACCAGGGATTAGAACTCGTCGGAATGCCACGGCAGCGAGGACCATTTGCTGTGCTTGCAATTGAAAAATGGCCTTTCCATCTTCGTAGCTGCTGCCAAATGCTGTTCGCGTAATGACGTCTTCTGTTAGGGTTTGGAACCATTCGGAAACTTCAATTTCCACCTCGTCAGAATTTGTCATTGCCGACCATTGCTCCAGCATATCGCTTACGCTCTTTGCCACCACAGGTACTAGCAACTGCAGAAATTAATATAAAAGAATTTAAGTACACTCTTATACTTTCTCTTTGTTTTCTTCCGGCCCCTGAGCCCATATACATCCAAGTAATTTTATAACTTTTAAACTTACCTTGAGATTTTCCATGTGGAATGTGGGTGTTATGATTTTCCTATGGAGAGCCCATTTTTCTCCTTTGAGGCTTAGGAGTCCATCACCTTCAAGCTGCTTAACAAGAGGGTGAGCCTCAACCTTCTCATACAATTCCGACTTGGATGTAAAAATTTCTCGGATGAGATCTGGATCAGAGACGGTAAGTCGAACCGTGGGTCCGAACCACACAAGAAACGTTGCACCTGCAATAAACACCGGGTCATATCAATTCAAATCCTGTTACTCACGTAAGCAGGGAAATTAATTGTCAGGCGAGACAGGTTAATAATTCTGTACACAAAATAATCGAGGTGTAAAATGGAAAAAGTAAAGCGGAAAGAAGTGTTTGCAGCAAGCAGGAACTTGAATATATACATGGTCGAGTAGCAATTAAGTGGCAAATTCGCAAAAAGAAATAAGATGGAAACATGACCACCATTAATTCAGAGAGCATGGATAGTGTAGACCCTACATGAAAGAGAGCAGATACAAAAGAAAGGAGGCAAGAAGACAACTGAAACTATTCTGATTGCTAACACCAACAGCTTCATCATCAGTGAACAAGTTCCCAATAAAACAGAAAAGTCATAAGCAAAAGGAAATCACTTTTAATTAAAAAAATATAACCTGGTTTTAAACTCTAGAAAGAGGAAGTTGCAAGAAAAAGAAAAGAGAGAGAGAAAAGAAGGGAAAGAAAACAAGAAGTGCAACAGTCCAAAACTCAGAAGTTCAACATCCAGCATCCAGGCACAGAAAGATGCTGAAAAGTTGTTACAAGAAGTACCTGAACTAAGGGGTAAAAAGCCTTTTAAAAGTCACAAAATTTGGAGGATGGATCACAGGCCAAGCTAAAGAAACACATCATAGCAGAAGCACCCAACATCAACAGCTTTAGTGATATTTTCAAGGCAAACTCTTGCGAATATGTGGTTTTGACAAAGATAAGGTTGAAAAGCCACGTTGTTTTACTACACATTTAATTATGGTTCTCAACCAACTGTACATTTGTATCACCAGGCACAATCACAAGAAGTCAAAAAACAAGAGGAAACATTTTAGTTCATCATCGATCAAGAACACAAAAGATCGAAGAGGACAAATTGCTAAAGAAAAATCAAAACCAGTCATTTTAAAATGTTGAAGCAATGACCGAAAAAGTAAAGGAACGGATATATTGTACCGTAGATTTTCTTCCAGTGATGGTAAAAAGAGAGAACTCTAGGGAGTATGTTGTGAGAGAAAGGCATGGGTTGAGAAGAGGCCTTTAACATCATTTCCACAATCTCCTTCACGTTGCCAATGAAGAAACGATAAGGGGGTCCTCTGATTCCTTGCTTGGAAAAATGGTGTTCAATTCTTCGGGGTCTACACCAAAGCAAGACTACAATCTTTATCAAAAAAACTAATGCCAGGAAGGAGATGGCAAGCAGCTTAATGGGCCAGTAATAATACAAGAACAGCTCCTTCATGTTAAAAGAAAGGGTGGGAGTGCTTGCTTTCCAGATAGAGCTTAGCGCACAGTCTCTTCTCTTCTCCGATTCCTCAGAGTGGAGCAGCAGCCTTTTTTCGTTTCTGCTTCTTATCTACCCTTCTCCCTCTCTCTCTCTCTCTCTCTCTCGCTTATGTTGGTTGGTTTTTTTACCTGTGAGCTAGTGTGTGCTGGCTTTTCAATACAAATTTTTTGAGTGAGAGAGACAGCCTAATAAGCAAGGCCATCGGCGTAGGGGCCGCCAATGGAATTCTAAGGGTCAACGAGTAACGAGGATATTGTTTTCTTTTGCGAAAATCTAAAGAGTTTCTTTTTAATTATTAACAGACGGCAACAAGAAAATCAGGCAAAGTAGCAAGGTTAAAAAGTCAATTAAGAAAATAACATAATTAATAAATTATATATGTTATTAGAACAATGACAACTAATAAATTATATATGTTATTAGAACAATGACAATTAATAAATTATTATTAGAACAATGACAATTAATAAATTATATATGTTATTAGAACAATGACACCAACTTTCACGAAACCAGGCAGAAATAGTGTGAATCAAATATGGAATTCTAATGAAATTTATATTGACTACAACTAATAATTCTCAATGATAATTATTATCATTATAAATTAACTTGTATAGTTAAGGAATTCTATTAAAATTTAATTTGACTCCAACTTCATTAATAATTATCATAACTATTAATTAACCTACCCATTAACAAATTCTAATAAAATTTAAATTGACTAAAACTAATTATTTTTTATGATAATAATCAGAATTATTAATTAATCTATCCACTTAAGGAATCCTAAATTTAATTTGACTAAAACTAATCAATTTCATAGATAATTATCATAAATATCAATTAACCTACCCTTTAATGAGTCATATAAAAAATTAATTTACTACATCTACAAAATTAACATAGTTATTAATTAACTTACCCAATCCTATCAAAAATTAATTTGACTACAACTACAACTAATAATTAACATAGTTATTAATTAACTTACCCATTTAACAAATCCTATTAAAATTTAATTTGAATAATACCAATCAATTTCATTGATAATTATCATAATTAGTAATTAAGCTACCAAGTTAAGGAATCCTATTGAAATTTAATTCACTACAACTAATCAATTTGATTGATAATTATTATAATTATTATTTGACCTACCTATTAAGAAGTCTTATTGAAATTTAATTTGACTACAACTAATCAATTTCATTGATAATTATCATAATTATTAATTAACCCATCCATTTTATGATTTTTTTTCTTTTTTGTTATTGTTGATGTCTTCTAAAAAAAATCAAAAATTTAAAAATATTTTTTCAACACACTTGCGCCCATTTCATAACTTTCAATGTCTTTTGAAAAATTAAAATTCAAAAATATATTTTCGATGCATTTCAACTATTAATGTGTCCATTTTGAAATTCTTGATTGTTTTCCTTATCAAATCACTTACACAACCATCACGCGAACCATATATATATACTTTGGGATCAATCTGGATTTTCCAAAATGTGGATTTCATATCAAATTTAGAAAATATGAATGTAGAGTGTAATTTTTGCAACAAATCTTTTTTGTTGGGGATTGGATATCTGATCCATTTTAAAGTAGAATTTAGAGGTTTGTAATTAATCACAAGTCTTGGTGTGCCTCTTTCAATTTCAGAGTTTATATATAAACTCTGAAATTGAAAGAGGCACACCAAGACTGCTTTTACAGTACCTTTTGGTCAATACGAATGGAATGTCATGCCTTTTGGTTTAAAAAATGCTCGATCTGAATTTCAACGCATCATAAATGACATCTTTAATGCACATTCAAAATTTTGCATTGTTTATATTGACGATGTAC
This sequence comes from Populus nigra, assembly GCF_951802175.1. Classification (NCBI taxonomy): domain Eukaryota; kingdom Viridiplantae; phylum Streptophyta; class Magnoliopsida; order Malpighiales; family Salicaceae; genus Populus; species Populus nigra. The sequence continues at coordinate 8,351,006 of NC_084866.1, read as the reverse complement.
TTATTTTTTCACAATCAATAGGATCAACATTTCAAACATCTACATACATTCTTTCATACTGCAAAACAAAATGGTTTAGTTGTTTCTAAAACAAAAATTTCTCTTTTCCAAACCCGTGTCCGTTTCCTAGGCCATTATATCTGTCAAGGTACTGTTACACCAATAGAGAGATCTTTAACCTTTACAAGTAAATTTCTTGATAAAATCACTGATAAAACCCAATTGCAGAGATTTTTAGGTAGTCTAAATTATATTCTGGACTACTATCCCAATATTAGTCGTCTAGCCAAGCCTCTACATGATAGGTTAAAAACCAACCCCATTCTTTGGTCTGACCTCCATACCGATCTAGTCAAACAGATTAAAAAACAGGTTCAAACCATTCTTCTCCTTCATTTAGCTAATCCTTTAGCTCCTAAAATCATCGAGACCGATGCCTCTGATATAAGATATGGTAGGATTCTTAAAAAAGTACAAGATAACAAAGAACAAATACTCTAGTATACATCCACCCACTGGAATGATTGTTAAAAAAATTACTCTACTATAAAAAAGAAGATCCTTTCAATTGTTCTTTGTATTACAAAATTCCAAAGCGATTTATTAAATCAAAAATTTTTTTTACGTGTTGACTATAAATCTGCAAAAGAAGTTTTACAAAAAGATGTCCAAAATCTTGCTTCAAAACAGATTTTTGCCCGATGGCAAGCTATTTTATATATATGTGTGTGTGTGTGTGTGTGTGATTTCTCTATATACAATTCTCATGGAGGTCACTTCATTGTATATATCTTATAACAAACACCTACATATTAGTTCTAGGTATCTCATATGCCTCAGCTTATGAGAGTAACTGCTTCATTTCATAAAGAAAAGAACATAATATATATCATAAACATTTTAGAAACAATGCTTTGATGTAATAAGAATAATATAATTATAATAACTTTATAATTTCCTTTTGCAAAGCATTTTTATCTCATGAACTTTATCTTTACTCTGGATTTATTAATTTAATATTATATGAATATTAAAGATAAATTAAGCCTTTATTAATAATAAATATGTATTTACATGAATATAATAATGCCACGTATAACCAACCAATTGACTACAAGGCATATTAAACTAACATAATAACCTACATAACTATTCATGTACCTCCTTAAACCCACCGACGTGTGTTGAAAATGCTCACAGTCCAACACGATTACCTAGCTCATCTCTAGCATATGCTGCCACTATTGTTTTTTGTTTCTAATAGTTCTAATATTTTTCATATGTTTTAAAGCTTGCATTTGTTTTTTTAATAAAGTGTGTTTTCTAGGTCCAATTGTTGTTTTAAAATCAATTTATGTTTATGCGAAAGTAAAATTTGATAGAAATATAATAACAATACCAATTGATAGATAAGGGAGTAACGTAGCCTGTATAGTTAAAGGAATCCTATTGAAATTTAAATTGAGTACAACAAATAATTTTAAATGATTATTATCATAATTATTAATTAACTTACCCAGTTAAGGAATCCTATTGAAATTTAATTTGACTACAACTAATCAATTTCAATGACAATTATCATAATTATCAATTAACCTATCCTATAAAGGAATTCTAATGAAATTTAAATAGACTACAACTAATAATTTTCAATGATAGCTATCATTATTATTAATTAACCTACCTAGTTATGGAATTATATTAAAATTTAATATTACTACAACTAATCAATTTCATTGATAAATATCATAATTATTTTTTAACCTACCTAGTTTAAGGAATTCTATTGAAATTTAATTTGATGGCAACTAATCAAATTTATTGATAATTATTGTAATTATAAATTAACCTACCAATTTAAAAAACCTATTGAAATCTAATTTGGCTACAACTAATCAATTTCAATGATAATTATCTTTATTATTATTTAACTTATCAATTTAATAGGAATCCTACTGAAATTTAATTAGACTAACTCTAATCAATTTTATTGATAATTATAATAATTATCAATTAACTTAAGGAGTCCTGTTAAAATTTATTTTGACAACAACTACAAATAGTAATTTTCAATGACAAGTATCATAATTATTAATTTACTTACCCAGTTAAGATAACTTGATTAGTTGTAGCAGTCAAATCAAATTTCAATATGATTTTTAATTGTGTAGGTTAATTAATAATTATAGTAATTATCAACAAAATTGATTAGTTGTAGTCGAAATTAAATTTCAATAGGATTCTTAATTGGGTAAGTAAATTAATAATTATGAAAATTGTCATTGAAAATAATTAGTTGTAATTGTAGTCAAATAAAATATTAATAGGACTAAGTTAATTGTTAATTATGATAAATATCAATAAAATTGATTAATTGTAGTCTAATTAAATTGCAATAGGATTGGTTTAACTGGGTATGTTAATTAATAATAAAGATAATTATCAATGAAGTTGATTAGTTGTAGTCAAATTAAATTTCAATAAGATTTCTTAATTGGTAGATTAATTTATAATTACAAAAATTATCATTGAAAATTAAGTTTCAATGGCACTCCTCAATGGGTAGGTTAAATAATAATTATGATAATTATCAATTAAATTTATAAGTTGTAGTCAAATTAAATTTAAATAGGACTCCCTAATGTGTAGGTTAATTAATAATTACAATAATTAGCAATAAATTTGATTAGTTGCAATCAAATTAAATTTTAATAGGATTCCTTAACTGGGTAGGTTAATAAATAATTATGATAATTATCAATGAAATTGATTAGTTGTAGTAAAAATTAAATTTTAATAGAATTCCTTAACTAGGTAGGTTAATTAATAATAATGGTAGCTATCATTGAAAATTATTAGTTGTTGTTGATTTAAATTTCATTAGAATTTCTTAATAGGATAGGTTAATTAATAATTATGATAATTGTCATTGAAATTGATTAGTTTTAGTCAAATTAAATTTCAATATGATTTCTTAAATGGGTAGGTTAATCAATAATGATGATAATAATCATTTAAAATTATTTGTTGTACTCAATTTAAATTTCAGTATGATTTCTTTAACTCTACAGGCTTCACCGCTCCATTATCTATCAATTGGTATTAGTTATGACAATCATCACTGTCAATAGAAGGATATATATATATATCCTAGAAGGTTCAATGGTCTACAATTTCTTTTTCTAACAGCTTCTCTTTCTTATTTATTATGATATTTTTTAATGGGAGAAGACTAGGAAAGTTGGCTGGAAAATGATGAAAGATGAAAGAGAGGTTATAATTATTGTTATGGTGGCTAGAATGGAGGTGGTTAGCTAGAATCCGGTGATGTAGGTTGAGATGTGGCTAGGGTTCATGGTTTTGTTTTTGGTTTGTTTGTCGAGAGAGAAGAGAGAAGATGTTAGGGTTATGGTTTTTTTTCTTAAATCTCAGAGTTCTTCTCTCTTTCTCTTTCGCTTCCTCTCAATCACTTCGTATGGTGGCTAGGGTTTCTCCCCCCTTCTTTCTTTTTATGGTAGCCTCCTTTATTTATACTACTCTTCTTAAGGATATTCTTATTTTTTTTTATCTTTTATTCTTAGAATATCCTAAAAATATCCTTATTGTATTTTTTGGTGCTCATTCATGTTTTGTACTATAGCCACGTGTCCATTTTACTCCATATTTTGATTTTTTGGTTTTCTATTTTTTTTTTGTATTTTTGGTTTATTTTTTTGGAAAATAACATTAATGTCAATTCGATAAGGAAAGTAATAAAAAAATATATGAAATGGACACAATAATGGTTGAAATGCATCGAAAACGTATTTTTGAATTTTTTATTTTTTAAAAGACATTGAAAGTTATGAAAATGGGTGCAAATGCGTCAAAAAAATATTTTTGAATTTTTTATTTTTTTAAGAAAACATCAACAAGAGAAAACATGTAAAAACAAAAATCATAAAATGGGCATGTGAATGATCGAAATGCATCAGAAACATATTTTTTTATTTTTTTCTTTTTATTTCATTTTTGGAATTGAAAGTAAAAAATTAGGTTATGATAATTGCGCACTCTTTAAATGCTTAAAATACAAAATTTTATAAAAAATATTTTTCATAGGCTTGTGTAGTAAGCTTGTAAAAATAGTGTTTAGAAAAAACTTTAAAAGGTGGCAAAGTTTTAGTGCATAGGCCTTATAGTCAATCGGTTGGTTAGATGTGACATTGACTTTGTTCATGTAAAAACATATTTATTATTAATACTTTCTTTATCTTTAATATTCATTTATATTTTATTATTGAATATAATGTTTAATTAATTAGTTGGTTACATGTGACATTGACTTTGTTCATGTAAAAACATATTTATTATTAAGACTTTCTTTATGTTTAATATTCATTTATATTTTATTATTGAATATAATGTTTAATTAATGATTCTAGAGTAAACATAAAGTCATCGAAACAAAAATGCTTCGCAAAAAAAATTATAAAATTATTATAATTATAAGATTTCTATTGTTCCTAATTGTTATTGTTCAATGCTCTATAAGTTTGAACATTAATTAGAGCTGTTGAGATTAATACATATTATGTCCTTTCTATATGAAAAGAAATGAATGTTCTAATAAATTAAGGTATGAGGGATACCTAGAACTAGTATGTAAGTGCTTGTTATATGACATGTACACTAAATTGACCCATATGAGAATTCTATAAGGAGAGATCACTTGTGTTTATGGAAATATTCACTTAATAGTTGTGTAAGTGATAATTTAAACTTGAGATAACTAAATTATCTTATTTAGAGAATGTTATTATTCGATCTTGATACACATTGTCCTAATCAAGATTAACAAACAAACATATATTTAGTATAATATAAACTATATGAAGGTATTTAAGTGATCAAGAGAGGATTCATCACCTTATGTGAATTAGGAAAAATGTTTCATTTATTCTCAAATAGCATTAATTGCGAAATCCCTGGGAAAGATGTGATGAGATTTGAAAAGAGTTTCAATTTTATTCAAAGAAACAATGACTATAGTGTGGAGAACAAACATGATTTGATAGATCAAACATATTTCATGCTATGATATTTAAATCAAAATATTCTTGATGAAATGATAATAATTACACTGGAAAACTACTCACTAAAAGATTAAGTTAAAACACTTATAACTTATCTAATGTTTAGGAGAGACGTCGCTAAACGATGCACTTGATTCTCAAATATAGATCAATCGATTGTTAAATTTATAATAAATTAAATTATTAAATTATATTTTATTTAGAATTATGATTTATATTTAGGTCAACTTATTATGAACTTAATAGGTTACACATTAAGAACAATTAGTCAAAAATTAAATTGATATAATTAATCAAGTATGACTTAATTGTGAATAAGTTTTAGAAATTGAGAGTTAGAACGCAATTAATATAGAAGATTACTATTTTGGACCTTAAAAAATCAAGTAGAGACTTGATTAAATAAATTTCTAAAATTTCTTTGAAATAATATATGTAATATTATTCAAGGGACAAAGTGATATTTAATTTTTTCCTAAAAATAAAATGTTATGCTATATATTTTTGGTATAGCAAGAAAAATTATGTATGTTTTCAGAGCAAAGAGAGGTAACACTCAAAGGTCAAAACAATTTGTCTCTCTTAAAAAAGGGTTGTAATATATTTCTCATTGGTGGTTTATGTGGATTACTATTAGAGGCTGGACACTTGAATAGTTTGTGGTTTGCGACATCTTAGCCTTGAAAAAGTTGATCAAACCTTAAAAAAAAATTTGATCTTCAGGTACTTTTTTTAAAATCTCTAAATAATCCTAGATTGTCTAACAAGATTTTTTGGACTCAAAAAAATTTTAAATTTATCATTTCTGTTATGTGTATGTAATCATGAAAACTTAACACTGGTTTTAGAGTTATCATTAGATAATTAGGGTTATTGATTGTGTGTTTTAGTTATTGTTGGTGTTAATTACGAATTAATTTTATGTGTAAAACAATTTTTCTGAAAAAATATTTTTCTCAGTGTGTTTTTTTAAGTATACTACTGTTTTGGCTAAATCTGGCTGGAATATACAATTCGAGTTGGAAATATTTATAAAGGAAAGGAAGAAGAAGGTGTTTGGGTGGCTGGGCGTTTTCCAACAACATAATTAGCTCTACTTGCATACTTGGTTGTGTTGCACGCAAGCTAGCAGTAGATAGGCTGTTGCCTCGCTCTAACAATGCCAGTCATTATTGGTGCCACTAATAGCCCATTGCGAGGTTGCTACCTCTCACTGGTGGCTGTGAAGAGCGAAGGGTAGCCTTTTGCAATGGTAGCTATAACGTTGGTAGCAAGAAGAAGAAGAAGATGAAGATGAGGGGTAGAATTACGATTCTCACCCTATAATGAACACATTATTACAATAGGATATATTTAAGCATAATTATGATTCCGCCACTCCATATATAAAATATTAATTTTATATTTTAAAATTAAAATCTTGAATTAAATTAATTACATAATTAACTTTCCTAATTGGATTAAGATTGAATTAAAGTGCTTAATTCAAAAAATTTTATTGTTTAAAATATTCTAATTGGATGAGAATTTAATTAAAATTTTTAATTAAACTATTTTTAGAAATTTGTTTTCTAAATAAAGAGATTTTTCTTAAGCCAAAAAAATTATTTAAATGATCCTAAAGTAATTTAGGATATTAATAAGAATTTTAATGTGATTAATTTTCTTATTAAATCTTGAAAAACAATCTCAAGAAAGTTTTATATAATTTATCCTAAAATAGTTTTGGATGTTAATAAGAATTTAAAATGATTAAATTCTTATTAAATCTTGAAAAATGTTTTTTCCAGAAAATATGTATTAAATAAAATTTATAAAGTTTAGGAAATTATCAAATTAATTTTGATTTAATATTTTTAAGTGCTAGAAATATTATATTAAAATTTCTTATAAAACCAATAATTAGAATTGAAGCATGCAATATATTTAATTATGCATATTAATGTGTTTTTATGTATGATAGATGATTATGGAAAATAAAAGACCAAAATGGTTATGTTTTTTATGGTCAAATCTTTTTAATATTAAATAGGGCTTGCAAGTCCTATCTTTTCTCTATTTTTCTTATGGGATTGTAAAATTATTTTCTTATATAATTTTCCTTTAATATAAATTGAGATTTCTTATAAAATTATATAAATATTATGTAATTTAGAAATATAGAAATTTAGATAAGAAAAATTATTTTATAATCCTAGACGAAGAAAGAACCATGGTGAAGGTTACAACCATGGTACTCACAAAGGACTTATAAAGATTTGAAGAAGCTACCTAGATTTTGATCAACTAATTCCTTTTGATGGCTCAAGGGAATTAAGTTAAATATGTCCCTAATCATCCAATTAGAATGGCATGCTAGGGGTATATGTTTATATATAATTATTATGTATAATATATTATTCATGCAATGAAATGAGACTTAATTAAAATAATAAATTCCTTGTTAATATATTAAGTACATGTTGAGAACATGATTTGTTGCTTTCTAATTTTATACGCATAAAACCAAAGTTTTATTCATGGATAACTTGTTGAGCCATTCAAGGTTACTATTAATCGAGTATGTTAAATGCAATAAAATTAGGTCCTACTTAATCAATCTTATATGATTTGGAGAGTCACTCATGGTCATATAAGATTAGGGGTAATGGTTAGGCGAAACATATATGATATGTTTAGACAAAAAAGTTATTATGAGTCATATAGATATATGATTAACAAGCTATGTTATCTACCTAATTTAATTTATTTTAATTTGTTGAGCCACTCAAAGTTAGATAAATTAAATGAAATCCTAGCCCATTAAGAAATTTAAGAAAGATTTCCTCAATTAATAATGAGGGCTATTAATTTTCAAGAAAATAGTGGGAAATCAAATTATGAATGAAGACCTTATCTTAATTTGATTATAAAATATATGTATGAAACTAATACTCACTATATTTAAAGGAATAAGTTGATAGATCACCATAAGTAGTAATATATCATTTCATAACACACTTGATGCTAATTTATTAACTAAATAAATTTTTTTGGTCTAAATCCAAATGTTTGAATTGTTCTCGAACAAGAAAAAAGGTATATGTTCTTGAAAATTTGATTCCTCTTGTCCTTGATGAGGAAGCTGATGAAGAAGTTAAGACTGAATATCAATATCAAATTGATGACGATGAATAGACTATATTTGTGATGGTAGCTAGCATATCATTTGAACTTCAAAGACAACATGGAAATATGGATGTCCATACTATAATTATGCATCTTAAAAAGTTGTTTGATGCAATAAGAAGAATTGTGAGGTGTAAGACCTCTAAAAAATTATTTCACTATAAAATGATAGAGGGTTCCTCTATGGAATACCTTTAAAATTATTGACTATTTTGAGAAATTGGGTCAATTAGGCTTTGTTATGAACTATGAGTTAAGTGTTGACTTGATTTTGCAACGCCTACATCAAAATGTATAGATACTTATTAAGGCATCAAGAATGACAAGGGTACTTGTAATTGTTGTGTTAAGGAAAGCCAGAATAAAAGGAACTGAAAAAACTATCTTGCAATTGTGAAGGCTATGAAGCTTATTGAAACTACTACTTCATTTATGTTTATGATTGAATAAAAACAAAGTTGACCTATGAGTTGACAATAAAGTAAGGGGTACTATATTAACTTTTCCAAGTGGGTTGATATTAAAACTTAATAACTGTCCAATATTTTTCAGAAACATCATATCCATTTATTAGTTTTGAATGGATTTAAATTTATTGTTGAGAACAAATGTTATTCCTTTTACAATAATGATATTTATTATAGATCTAGTATTGATACAAATAGTTTGTATATACTTGATTTAGAAATGATATAAAAAGAAAGAGAAATAGATTAGATAATTAATATCCATCATATTTATGATTTTATAAACTGAGTCATATTAATGAAACAAATATCACAAAGTTTATAAAAAAGGATACGTTGATATTTTTTATTATGAATTTATAAAACTTATGAAGCTTGTTTATTGGGTGAAATGACCAAAACACCTTTTAATAAAAAATAGTGAAAGATTTAAAGAATTGTTAGGTCTGATACATACAAATATATATAGACCAATGATGATTCATGCCATAGATGGATATACATATTTCATTATATTTACCAATGACCGTTTTAAATATGATTATGTGTATTTGATGAAACATATGTCCGAATCAGTTGAAAGGTTTAAAGAATTCAAAAGTGAAGTTGAAAAAAAAATTGGAAAGAGTATTAAGATATTTTGATTTAATCAAGGTGGTGAATAATTGAGTCAAGATTATTTAAGAGAAAATAGGATTCTTTTACAATGGACACCTTTTAAAACACCAAAACATAATAGAGTTTCTGAAAGGAGAAATCATACCCTATTGGATATGGTACAACTTATGATAAGCAATTCAAACATTCCACTTTCTTTTTAGGGATATGTCTTACAAAGCATTGCTTACATTTTAAATCCAATAAAATGTATTGATAAGACTTCATATGAGATATGAAGCGGTAAGAGACCAAACTTATCATACTTAAAGATTTGGGGATGTAACGCTTATGTGCAACATATTATATTTGAAAAGTTAGGAGCTAAGCTAGATAAATATGAGTTTATAGGATATCTAAAAGAAACCACTAGATATTAGTTCTATTATCCAATTAAGCCAAAGGTGTTTACCTCAAAACATATTATTGTCCTAGAGAAAGTATTTGTTCTTGAAAAAAGTAGTGGGGGAAAATAGAACTAAAATAAGTTCAAGAACCACAAACTAACATCCAAACGGAACCTAAGCTCAAGGTTATAACATTGGATGTTTAAGCTAGAGCTCAAGAAGCACAAGAACTTCATGGATCTTGTAAGGCGCGTCATGTACCAAAAAGTTATGTACTTCTCATAAAAATTAAAAATGACAAATTGCTCATACTTGATGAGCCTGCCAACTAAATGAAAGCAATATCTAATATTAATTCTGAGAAATAACTTAAAGCCATGAAATCTAAGATGAATTCCATGTACACCAACCAAGTATGAACCTTGGTTAAACCACTTGAAGGAATAAAACCCATAAGATGTAAGTGAGTCTTTAAGAGAAAAACTGACATGGATGACAATGTACAAACATACAAAGCTAGAAGAGTTGCCAAAAACCATAGACCAAGACAAGGGGTTGACTTTAATAAAACTATCTCATCGGTAGCTATATGAAAATCTATAGGTATTTTACTTGCTACAGTTACATATCATGAACTTAAGATTTGAAAAATGGATGTCAAAACTATATTTCTAAATGAGAATCTTTACAAAGATGTGTATATGATACAACTTAAAGGTTTTAAACTCGAGAAAATTGCCAATAAAGAATGCAAGCTTTAAAAATACATTGATGGACTTAAGTAAGCTTCAAAGAGTTGGTATATTTATTTTGATGAGATAATCAAACAAAAGAAACACCCTAAATATTGGAATAAAAATCTATAAAGATAGATCTAGAAGGTTGCTTGCATTATCCCAATTCAGTACATAAACAAGATGTTAAAATGGTTTATCATGAAAGAATTCAATAAAGGATACTTAATGTTACAACCAATTTCTGGGTTATTTCCTAAATTCATCTTCTTTCTTTTTTAAAAAATAAAAAGTAAAATAAAGACTATCATTTTGGAAAAGGCAAGCTTGGAGGATTTCACATGTAGAAAAAATCAAACTGCAATTTTAGATGGAATCAATAGCCTAATTGTACATCATTTACCTAAAACTAAAAAGACAATGCATATTCAAGGTCAAATTAAATCATTATTAGATGGATATGTATAAAAATTAAGCCTAAGAACATAATTAGATTTTTAATAGGCAAATATAATTACTTCATGGGCCAAATTAAAGTTTAATTATGTTTAAGAATTAATTTGGGTTTAATTGAAAGATTTAATTAGGTGCAAGGACGTAATTATAATTTAAATGGGTCAAATTAATTTTATTATGGACTTAACTGGTGAAAAATTAAGTTTGTGAGCCCAATTTGAGATTAATTGAGAAGTTTGAAATTTTAGGAGACCAAATTTAATTTTTACCAAGTCAATTGATTGAAATCAATGGCAAAATTGCAAGAAAATCAAAATCTTAGGGTCATTAATGGGTTAAATTAAAGAGATTCGCAGCTAAGGATCATTTTGAAAAAGGCACTAAACTCTGGGACTCAATTGATTGAAATCAGGGGTAAAATTAAAAAAAAAAATTAAAAGTTCAATGGTCAATTGAAGGTCAAATTGTATAAATCCAAAACCAATGATCAAAATAAAGAGGCACTGAAATCTAGAGCTGAAATTGAAGTTTGTCAGGGGAAAAATTGAACAAAATTAAAATTTTGAAGCCAATTAAGGGTGCAACTGAGAGAAATCAGAAATCAAAGGACTAAAATGAACTTTACCAAAACGACACCGTTTTGGGATTGACTGGTCATCTTCTTCTCTAGAGAAGCTGCTCGAGTGACCTCCTTCTTGAGGCTTTTTATGCTTTATCTCTCCATCAAATTGGACAAAAGTTACATGCAAATGATGGCCTGACACCTGACTACACACCAATGTGATCCATTCTGGCTGATTGGCGCCACAATGGCTATGGCACCGCCCTAAAATGGCAAACCCGACCACCTCTTTTCCTGCAACAAATCTGACAGCCTATGAAAGCTACTTTGAGCCAACAGTTGGGATCCTTTCAGGTTGAATCAATGGCTAAAATTAGGCACTAGTAAAGACGAAATGTCCTTCTTTCACCCTCTATATATAGGGATGGATTTTATGGCCTGGGGGAGGAGAAAATCAGGTCCAACGTTGGCAAAAAATTAGCCCCCTTCCTGTTTTTTTTCTCCCAGCCAACAATTCTCTCTCTCCGTTGCCTTTTCAACCATTTCCACCTTTGCAATGTTGTGACCAAGAGCGGCCTAACCTTCTCCACCAACCCAACTCCTCGCCAGCAACAGAATAGCCACGATAAGCTTCTCTCTCTTCTCTGCCAACTTCTCCTTCTTCCTCCCAGCCGTAGGTTTCTCCTTCTTCTCATGGCCAACGTTGACCACCGTTTCTTCCACCAATGCTTCCTCAGCCACTAACTGGACCTCCTCCAAACAGCTAAGGCCTCCAAGCCAGGTAACTCTTTTCTTCTTCTTCTTTTCCCCCACTCTACCTTTCACATGCAGATATGCTGCATGTGAATAGTGGAATGTATAATTCACGTTCCACTATTCTCTCAACTTAATCACTGGGTTGGACCAGTGACTAAGCTGAGTCGGGCTAGACCCGTCTCGACCTAGCTTTTATGGCTAGGCTGGGTCCAACCTAAAAAAAAAGGCTAAGTCTGTTGGGTTACAGTCGGCATAGCCCAATATATTTAATAATAATAATATAATAATATATATTATAATATTATATATATTAAAAAAACAAAAAATTCGAAGGGTCATTTCAAAAATTTATGACTTTCTCACATGTTTTTTTACCAATTTTGGATAATATTTAGTTGTATTTTTACATTGTAAGATACAGATTTGGTATTAAAATGCTCAATTTTCTCTGAAACATTTCTTTTTAAAAAATTCAAAATCCAAAAAAAAAATCTCAAAACTTTTAAATTAATTTCCTTAAAAAAACAAAAAAACTATTTTGTTTTCATGCATATAGCCAAATCCTAAAGGTTTTCCAAGCATGTTTTCATAAAAAAAAATAAAAAAAATTGCATCTTTCTCAATTTTAAAAATACAAAAAAAAAAGATATTGTAACCAGTTTTATACTTATCTGTTAAGATTTGACCAAAATATCAAAAACCCTTAACCAATCATTTTGTTCATTTTATATTATGATTTAGATATAGACTTTAATATTTAGGGGGTGTAAAACTACATAATAGAGTACACCCTCAGGTATTAAAGATACAAAATGCAAAATAAATGTGATGTTAAAATTTAGATTTTAGAGCGGTTAGAATTGAACCCAATAAGATAGAGACTCTCTCAAGAATAGAGATTTGCCTTAGACCTTAGAAGAAGACCAAAGAATAGAAACTTGACCTAGAAAAACAATCAAACAACAATGCAGCTTACTTTAGGTAAGGTGCACTAGAGAAGATGTGTCTTCCACTTGTATAACCAATCCCTTACTCAAACTCTCGTAGACCATTATGTTTCCTACTAATCTTAATACTAGGTGGTGACTCCAGAACCTTGAACATAAGTTTATGATTAAACCTAAAACCCATTCTTTCCCAACAACATACCTCTCAAGAGGCTCTCATTAAAGCGTGCCATCCCCGACGTTTCCCCGATGACACTTACCAGTTTCACATGGGATACATCTCTCCAAATATATGTGTTTTAAGACAAATTGAGAGAGATATTATGGAAATGATTCCATACACTTTGTTTATTGGATCCATAATACATGCAGAGCTATGTACAAGACTAGATATGTCTTATACTTTAAGCACAACAAGTAGATACTAATTTAATCCAAGTGATAGTTATTGAAAGATAATTAAAAACAGTTTTATGTACTTGAGAAGAACTAAAAATTCTTTTTGGTTTATAAAAGAGATGAATTAGTAGTTCATGGTTATTCAGATGCTAATTTTTAATTTGATATTGAAGATAGCTAATTCTAGTCAAGATATATTTTTACTCTAAATGGTGGTGCTATGAGTTAGAAGAGTTTTAAACAAGAGATTACAATATATTCTACAATTGAGGTTAAATACACCTCTACATTTGATGGACAAAAAATATTATTTGGATTAAGAAGTTCATCATTGAACTAGGATTGGTTCCTAGAATTGTTAATTTAATAGCTCTATACTGTGATAACAATGAAGCCATTACATAAGCAAAGAAATAAAGGTCTCATCAATGATCCAAACATGTATTTAGGTAATTCCATTTGATTAGAGAATCATAAAAAAGAAAGATGTAAAGATAAGACATCCATTGAAAATAATCATGTAGATCCTCTTACTAAGTCACTATCCCAACATAAGTGTCATTACTATATGAAGCGATATGATATTTAATACATGAGCGATTGACTTAAGTGAAAGTGGGATATTGTTAGTGTATATACCATGTAGCCAATTGATAGGTTACACGTGACATTGAATTTATTTATGTAAAAGCATATTTATTATTATTAATGACTTTGTTTATCTTTAATATTCATTTATATTTTATTAATGAATCATTAGTAAAGATAAAGTCCCTATAACAAAAATATTTTGCAATGAAAATTATAAAGTTGTTTTAATTATTAGATTCCTATTGCATCAAAACATTGTTTCTAAATGTTCCTACTTGATGTTCTATTGAGACTGTACATTAATTAGAGTCATTGAGATTGATACATATTATATTTCTTCTTTTATAAAAGGAAATAGTTATTCTCATAAACTGAGATATGTGGTATATCTGGAACTAATATATAAGTGCATATTAGATGACTTGTACATTGAACTAACCCACATGAGAATTCTGTATGGAGAGACCAACTATATCTATGGAAAGGCTAAGTAATAGTTGTGTATTTGATCCTTATATTTGAGATCACCAAGTTATCTTATATAAATAATGTTATGCTTTGATCCTAACTACACGTTAACCTAATCAAGGATACAAATAAACAAATAATATAAAATATATGAAATTATTTGAGTGATAAAAAGAAAATTCATCACCCTAGGTAAATTAGATAAAATGTTCTAAATGTTGTCAACTAGTATAGATTGTGAAATCCTTGTATATGGTGGAATAAGATTTGAAAAGAGTTTTAATTTTTATTTAAAGAATTAATAACTATAGTGTTATGAACAAACATAACTTGACATAGCAAACACACTTCATGCTATAATATCTAAATTAAAATATTATTGATGAAGAGATAATAATTACATTGAGAAAATGCTCACTGAAAGGTTAAGTCAAACCACATATAACTTTTCTAATATTTAGAGGATCATAACATGATATTAAATGGTGTGATTGATTTTCTATATAAATCAATTAATTGTTAAATTGATAAGAAATTCAATTGTTTAATTTATTTAATTCTATTTTACTTAACATTATGATTTATATTGAGCCAGCTTATTAGGAACCTAATGGGTCACACACATTAAAAACCATTAGTCATAAATTAAACTAAGATAATTAATCAAGTATGACCTGATTGTGAATAAGTTTTAGAAATTAAGAACTATAATGTAATTAATACATAGAACTACAATTCTAAACCCAAAAAAATCATACAGGGACTTGATTGAATAAATCTCTAAAATTATCTTGAATAATATATGTGATATTATTTAGGGGCAAAGTGATATTTTACCATTTATAGGATTATTAAGTTTTTTCTATAAATAGAATATTATGCCTTATATTTTTGGTGTAGAGAGAAATTATGTAAGTTATAAAACAAAGATAGCCAATACTCATAGGCATACTAACCCCTCTCTTCTATAAAAGGTTGAAAGAGATTTTTCACTAGTGGTTCATGTAGATTACTATTAAAGATTGAACATTTGGATGACTTGTGATTTGTGACAATCTAGCCTTGAAGAAGTTCATCAAACCTTAAAAAGAGATATGATCTTCAGGTAATCTTTGCAAAAATCTTAAATGATCTTAGATTGTTTAATAAGATTCTTGTAACTCCTAAAAAAATTTAAATATATCATTTTCATTGTGTGTATGTGTTTTGGAAGACCCAACACAAAGTCAAGATGTGACTTCACTAGGAAATTTTGAATTTTATAAAATGTTTAAAATTTAGTCATCTACCTTATAGTCTAGTTGTGACTTACTTGGCCATTGTTAGATTGAAATCTTCAAATAACAAAGTTCAATTTTTGACATAAGTCATGACTCCTTCTTATGGCAAGGTTGGACTTTCCATTTTAAGACTTAGACTTCTTAATAGAAGGGCTGGTTCTTTTTTTTTAATGGCAGGGCTGAATCTCCTGATTGCATGGCTTGATTTCATAATAGTATAATTGACTTTCCTGATTGCTTGACTCTTCTTTTTCTTTTTCTTTTTTTAAATTTTTTTCCAATACCAGGGCTCACTTTTTCTTGATGGAATGGCTGAATATCCTATTTACATGGCTTGATTTCCTTATGGTAAGGTTGAATTTCCTTATTGCAGGGCTCTTACTTTTTTTTTCTCAGGCAAAGCTTACTTTTGTTTTAATGGCTAAGCTTGATTTCCTTATTAGCATGGTTGAATTTTCTTCCTAATAGTAGGGTTGGACTTCATGATTGTATAAGTGACTATTCCATTATAAGACTTAGACTTTCTAATGGCAGGATTAGTTTGGCCTTCTTGATGATAAGGTTGGACTTCCTAATTGTAAGGCTTGATTTTCTAATAATATAGTTAACTTTCCTTATTGTAGGGCTCTTCTCTCTTTCCTAATGGAAGGGCTAACTTTTTCCTAATAGCTTGATCAAATCTTTTGATTGCAGGGTTTGATTTCCTAATGATAGGGTTGAATCTCGTGATTGAAGGGCTTTCCTCTTTTCCGTAATGGCAGGGCTCACTTTTTCTTAATGGTAGGGCTCACTTTTTCTTAATTAGCAAGGTTGAATATTCTTTCCTAATGGCAGGGTTAGATTTCCTGATTGCAGGATTGACTATTCCATTATAAGACTTAGACTTCTTGATGGAATGGTTATATTTTTCTTAGTGCTCCCTGATTGTAGGGTTGATTTTTTCATGGTTGTACTGCCTCATAGTAAGGCATGATCTACTTATTATGGGCTTGACTTTTTAATGATATGGTTGGTTCTTTTAATTGTAGGGTTGATTTCTTGATGATAAGGTTAGTTTTTCTAGTTGCATGGTAGATTCCTTGATGACAAGGTTGATTTTTTTCTTTTTTGCAAAATTGAGTTGAAATAAACCTTGTCAGATCTTTATTGACATTACTTCCCCACCTAACCTAAAGTAAAGGTGTATGCTCTCAAATAATGTTGTTTTTGTGAAAGCATGAATCTATAATCAATATATGAATGACAAAATAAAGTATGAATGTTATAAAGTAGACATGATAAATTAAGCAAAATATAAATTAAAGCAAGCACAACAAATACAATATTAACATAAGACAATAACATAAAGCTTAGTCCTAGAAATCTCTAGTGGAGTCACTATTTTGTCACACTCAACATCACAGTGACCTGTCTTTTATTCTAAAATAAAGGTTTTTTTCTTAGTGTTAAGAGGGGGGAAATGTCCGTAACTTATGAAAAATAAGTCTCCATCTAGTATTATGGTCAATAGAAATCTTAATTGATCTTTAAAGTTATAAGGTAAATGATTGGTCATACTAAAGAAAAGATATTATCACCATAAAGCATTTTGCTTGAGATAAACTGCATTGTCATGTGTCTTTTATTCTTTTTGGTTTGTTGTGCCTAATCTGCCAGTGGTTTACCTACATGAGTGATAATAGATCTACTATAATGTGTTCACCTTAAGGTGTCCTATTCTAAGGTTGAGATCATCTACAATCAATTACTCTTGATCAACTAATGTCAACGATAGTCTATCAAGCTTTATTAATGAATAAGTAGATGGACCAATGTTGGGCTCATTAAACCCAGCCCTCATCCTAGGAAGAGTTGTCACTAAACATTTTGTTTATATAATAATGGTCCAGAGATAATGACTTGTTCAAGTTCATTTATCTTTTAGCACAAGCTTCACTCTTATTTTTTTCTAAATGAGGTTTTTATGCCTTAGTCCTAAATATCCAAGCAGAGACCATTATGGGTTAAAATTATTATAGGTAGGATCTAATGACATGAATGTTTAAGACTTACTATGGAAATTAATACCCTTGATTGACTCTTAGGTTTCATCAATGGCTATTAGACTTAAAGATTTAAAATTTTAAAAGGAAGACATGTTTTAAAACTTGATAACAAAAAGAACTGAGGTGTCATTAATTAATATTTAAGTTAATAGCTCGTTATGAGTCTATTTACCTTAAACACCATGATTGAATAAAAAATTATTTATTTTCAACATATTTTAAAAAACAAAATTTTTTTTAAAGGGTTTTCAAATGTCAACCTTTTAAAGGCCTTTTTAATGTGGGCCGAACCTTTAGCAGGTTTTATATACAAATTATAAAACCAATACAATTGTATGTATGAGTGTGAATATTATGTTATTTTTTTTTATGTAAAAACAAACTCATGCATAAATAACACATAGGAATGACTAAGGACATCAAACATGAATAGGCATTGATTTAGAGCAACACTATAAAACTATAATTCCATTGTGATTATTAAGCATAACATCACAACTCAAGTTAAATAAATCCATAAAATTCATTATCTAAACCAAATCCAAAAGCGACATTTATGCCTCTAGATTGTACTTTGAAGTAGATGAACATATAATGGTCACTACTTGGATATTCAGGATGGGTAAAAAAAATCTCATTCAACAAAATTACGAGTGAACCTTAGTACTATAGGATAATATAATCATACTAAGTCATTATTAATATGCTACTATTGCATAAACTAAACGTGTTGCAATAATTTCTCCTAACATTTATTTTATTTAGTTGTGTTTTTTTTTAATTTTATGCTTTTATTTCATTTATGTTGTTTATTATTGTGTTTATTTTAATCTACCAAATCAAATTTGCATACATATTTTTTTTAGTTCTCACACACTTCATAAAAACTCAATAAAAGCTCTAGACCCAAGCTTATATCTTTTAGGATTAGATAAAGAATTTAGGTTGCAAGTGTGACTTTCAACCACTAACACTCATTTGGATTTCTACTTAGATTAAAACTCACCCTGTACATGAGGTATTGTGGATTTACTCCCTTACCTATGTTGTATAAAGTCGGGTTGCACCACTAATAATTCAAACAATCTAGAAGCCTATAACTCTTTAGGGATAAACCAACTAAGACAAACCTTATATGATTTAGATCTTATCCTCTAAGGTTGACCATCAATAGGACACGAATCATATCCCGACATATCATTAGCATTTATGGTGACCTTACTATTTTTCCATTGATCCTTACAGAAAGTGTGAGATGTTAGGATAAATTGAGATTACCGTTGAGGACATAAGGACTAGGTTGGGAAAGGGTCAATATGATAAGAGGTATTACTCGAAATCAACCAAAATTCTTGTGGTTTTTATGTCCTCAGGGAGAATGTTTCAAGAAAATTCAACCTAATCCATCCTCATAATCCTAAGATAACAGGAAACTGAAATAATAACAAGTATGCATACTCAATCCAACTTTTTCTGTTCATTTATAAATTTCCTTTAAAGGTTGATAGAAAGAAATATAGGTTACCTTGTAAAAGTTTAACTTTCCTTTAAAGTTGATACTACTAAATCTAGACAAAAAAGAATGGAAAACAAGGAAAGATCACAACTAAACCAACACAACCAAAAGGAGATAGAGAGTCTAAAATGAGAGGTTTCTAGGCTCACTAGCTTGCTTGAAAAAACACTGTAAGCTATATCATCTGGGGAAGGGACCTTTAATCAGGAGCAAACTCAGGTAGAAATGTCATTTCATCCCAATGTCCAGCAAAAGCTACAAATACCATCATGGCCATCCAATTTTACCAAGCTAAACCAAGGGGCTCCAAACCATTCTCCTGAGTCCTAATTTACATCACATTTCCCATTTGCAAGCTTTTTATAAGAATTACAAGCCCAGACTACTATAACTATTGACTTTATCGTTGAAGAAACCCCGTAAGTCAAGCTACTTAAAGACCTTGATTTTGAAAAGTTATTTACAATAGAGGAATGACTTTGAGAGATAGAAGGTATAAACCTTTATAACCTATAAAAGGCAATTAAAACGTGTCTCATGCCTGATGTTGTAATACCTAAGAAGTTCAAAGTACTAGATTTTATCAAATACAGTGGAATACAGAGTCCCATGATGTATTTACTAATGTATTGAAGCAAAATGGTCAAAGTAGTCCATGATTAGGAATCTCCGTTCAAGTCAATCCCCTTTTGTTCGAAAAGAAAATGATCTTCATCTTCATGAACAACGTCAATGATTTTTATTTTGGATATATGATTTGCAATACTTTAAAGTAATTTGCAAATATGGTTGTTGTAGCTAAAAGAGTTAAATAAGCTCTATATGAAAGAACAATTCAGGATATGAGGATACCACCTACTTAAATGAATTTCCTAGTTGATAACCTCAAAGTTTGACACTTGGTGATAATATGGCGTAGAAGCTTGGTTGTATTATCCATGTTTTTCTCATCATTAAAAAACTCAAAGTTTGACACTTGGTGAATCTCTTTTGCCTCTATAAAATGCTATATTCTACCATAAATGTTGAACACTTGCATCATCTTTATTTCATCCTGAACATCACGTTTCTCAAATCATATTAAGTCCAAGATGTAAAAGAAAATGCCATGAACAATCATTTTCCTTCCCTATTCCACTTATCAATATTTATTAGCACCTTATAAATGATTGTTAGATAGTACCTCGGTCACTTGATCCCATACAACCATCTTTACTTAAATGGTATAATAAAAATACTAAATATGAATATAAATAGCCAAGGGTCATTCCATTGATTAATGTCAAGATTTAAGAAATGGATCAATAATTTCATTTAGCATGAATGGTCATCATTTGTTGAGAACAACAATTAATACATAATAACCATTAAAACATTTAGGACCAAATGAAGAGAACAACCAAGACATGATGTTAAGCGGATCATGTAGTTGATAGGTGAATAGAGAGGTACAATTTGGCCTTTGATGAAGTGAACAAAATAAATCATAATTATCAAAAAATGGGTACTTGAACCTTGAAAATGCAATTTATTACCTTAGTTGTACAAATTTAAAACTATATTTTTTTTGGGATTATATTGCATCTTTTAATGAATTATGCCTTTTTTTTTATTGTTGTTTTGAAATCAATAGATGTTTAGGTGAAAGTAATATTTTTCATTTTATTTTCATCTATGATTGGAAGTATTTGGAAAATTCATTATAAAAACTTTAGTAAAATTGGTCAAATTCAATGACATGTCATGAAAATGCTAGGGGCAATCCCTCTTTCCATGAAACCAATCCCTCATTTTATATTAGGGTAGTTGCAGGGGCAAAGGCCCCCACACCAGCATCGTATTATGCATCCAGAAGCACGAGCAATCACGCGTGGGCCAGTTCGACAAGTTTTCGCTTGATTGGAACACAAGCGCTACTACTAGGTTCGCCCCACGCCCCCAGGAAGGCGCGAGGCGAAGAAGGGCACTTAACATTCGAATTCCACCAAATTAGGTACGTAACATAGAAACTCCACTTCGTCGTAAGGCACCTAGGGCTTTTGGGCTAAAAGTGATAGGGGCAACAAGACGACATGTGGTGCATCAGTATGAAGCCTGCCAACACGAACAACTCGATTACCGCTCATGCGCCACCATGTACACATGAAAAAAATTTCAACATGTGGAAACACCTGAGCGAGATCATGCTTATACCCCCAAACACGAAGGATCTCGAAAGGTTAAGCGATAAGCCAAAAAGAGACACAACGAGGACAATACTGTAGGGAGACTAAAATGTCCTTTTCAAGATCAACAATGAAAATATTAAAATCAAGGTGACGAGCTTAAAGTATCTCCACAAATAAATAAGTGATCATATGTATTTTAACCTTTAAATACATTTTGAGCTTTATAAATCTCATATTTCATTGGCATGAACCTTAACCTAAATCACGTACTTTTAAAAGCAATTTCTGATTAAAAAAAATACTATTTGATTTGTGTGGTTTAGTTTTACCCTCTAAAAACAGAATAAAAATGTTTATCAAGCAAAATCATAACTTGTTTACATGTTGTATATCATTCTTTATATCATTAAATCATGGGTTTTCATAAAAAATAAGCATGATCACATATTGTAAGTAAAACACTATTTTTTTTAAAATGAAAAAAACTCTCTTGTTGGAATCTAACATTTTCTTTCCAAAATTGTAATCCATATGTTAAAGAATTCTTTGAGCCATTAATATATCAAGTTTTGAGATAACCATTCTTTTTCACTATTCAAACAACACTCATTTCATCACATGTCAATAAAATATCCAAGATTACACTTTTGCATTGTAATACTTTTAAATTTACATCTCAATGATTTCATTTTAATAATTGGACATGTATGAACATGATCATTAAAATTTATGGCTTGGCCTTATAACAAGAAAAATAATTTCATGAAAGTAGGTTATACAACAAAATTATCACATTGACTAAACTTAAAAAGTTCATGGAAAGAATGATAATGATGCATATACGCCTTTTGATGACTATTAATAAGTAAACACAGTCAAATCAGCTAGGGATAATTCTATTTAAAAGAATCTATGACAAATAATGATAGTCCAATGATGAACTAATGAACTCCAAAATTTATAAGTAGTAGAACATAACTTCTTCATTGGGGATGATGAAGAGTGGGAAATGGTAAAAAAAAAATAATACCCTCACACTATATTTAGGGGCAAGGACACATATTAGGAACAAATCGTCATTCACCAAGTAGTAAACGGTACAAGGTTTCTTAGAATAGTAAGTAGACATGGTTATTAAGAGTTGACAATGCAAATTTTCTATAAGGATTAAATGACATGGTTTTGTGAATCTACTATAACAGCACAAGCATCCACACATATATTATCCTCAAGAAAACTTGAGCAGGCTAGTGAGCTAAAGAACTTCTTTAAAATTTAGAAGTAACTGAGCATAACTTCTTCATTAGTGATGATGAAGAGTGAGATATGGTAAACAAATACCCTCATACTACACTTAGAGGCAAGGTCACATATTAGGAATAAATCGTCTTTCACCAAGTAGTAAACGATATAAGGTTTCTCATAATAGTAAGTAAACATGGTTATTGAGAGTCGACAATGCAAATTTTCTATAAGGCTAGAATGACATGGTTTAGAGAAGCTATTATAATAGCATAACCATCCACGCATATATTGTACTCAAGCAAACTTGATTAGGCTAATGAGTTAAGTGTCATAATATTAGCAAATATGAGATCAATCAATTTTAATGTCAATGGGATAAGTTTAACATCGAAAGGAGGATCGATATTACTCACATGTAAGAATCCCATTTCTTTCGTGTGTGTGTGTGTATATATATATATATATATATATATATTTGGTATAACATCTCAACTAATTTGAGCTTTGTAAGGCCATTGCAATTTTTTTTTTCCTTTTTGAGCCCGTTAAGTCTCCAACAAATTTGAGTTTAACAAGACTTTTATGAATTTAGAACCAACAAGGTTTCTTTTTATTTTAAGCTTAAAAAGGCTTTTGCAAGCTTTTACTTTTAGCCCAACAAGGCTCCAACAAGATTTTGGTGAATTTAAACCTAGAAAGGGTCCTTTTTTATTTTGAAACCAGTAAGGCTTTTGCAAACCTTTCTTGTGATTGAGTGAAATAGGACTCTCATAAATGTTTCTTTACTTTATGAGTCTAGAAGACTCATGGGTAATTAAACCAAACCTTACCATTATAAGGCTTTTACGATTAAGTCTCACAAGTTTCTCACAAATCACTTTAATTTTTAGTCTTTGAGGACTCCAAAAATCTCTTATGTAGTTTTATGTAATTGAGTCACAAAAAGCTCTCACAAATATTTCTTTATTTTTTAGTCAGAGGAGTCTTGAATTTTCTTTTGTGATTGAATCCCAGAGAACTCTCATAAATCATTTTTAGTTTTCAAGTCTTAGAGGACTCTTGCAATTTTCTTTTTGTGACTAGTCTCATAAGGCTCTCACAAATATTTATTTATTTTTTTAGTCTTAGAGGACTTTAACAATATTTCTTTACTTTTGAGTCTTAGATGACTCATGCAAATCTTTATGTGATATTGAGCCTACGAGGACTCTTGCGAATCTTTTAGTGGTATGGAGCTTGTGAGGGATCTCCATAAACATTTTACTTTTGAGTTTTAAGGAGTCATACAAATCTTTATATGATATTGAGCCTATGTTTTATAAAATTAAAGAACAAAACAATCCTTGTACTTGTTGCCTTTTACCATAATCTTTATCCTGTTTTTATGGCTGCAAGCTTTATATAAACATGCATCCTTACACCTTATGTTTTATTACTTAAACTAACAATAAAAATCATAACTCTTTTACCCTATTTTACAGTTGCAAAAACACACTCCTTACACCTTTGATTTAAGATAAAATTCATCAAAAAAGATGTTTCACATAATAACCAAAAACCCTAGCCATCACAACCTTTTTGCATATACAATAACATAGTCCTTTATCCAACTTTCTTGCTGACAAATTAACGGGAAAATAACCTTATTTATCCTTCAAAATATGCCATAAAAACAATACAAAAAAAAACTAGCAATGAGATCTAAATGAATGAGACTTTATGGAAGAATTAAGAGAGAGGTTCTGGGTAGTCTTTTAGGGCTTATAAAAGGGTTATAGTTCTTTAGTTTTAGAGGAGGAGACAATCTGAAATGAAAACTAAAAAACAAGCAAAAAAAATCAAAAAGGAAAATAATGTTAAAAAAGAAAGAGGATATATAAGGAGGTTTGATTTGGAAGAGACAGTCTAGTCTAGTTAATCTGAAATGAAAACTAAAAAACAAGCAAAAAAATAAAAAAGGAAAGGAAAATATTGTTAAAAAAGAAAAAGGATATACAAAGAGGTTTGATTTGGAAGAGATAATTTGATCTAGTTAATCCATAACACTATTTGGTTTTTAGATTTTTAACGGAGCTAAACACCTTAGTATCAAATGCGTTTTTAGATTTTTAACGGAGCTAAACACCTTAGTATCAAATGCTTGTTGGCTTGTTGAAAAGATAAGACATACACCTAAGTTTTTTATGAGAGCCCAAATCCTAATTGTGTTGTTTTGGAGTTCAAAACATAGCATACAAAAAAAGTTTGATTTTGTCTAGAAGCTCATTGTACTCCAGACCTTGTTTTAGTTATAGCCAATATTTAGAGTTTTAGAAGTCAAAATAAATTTAGATTAGGCGAATTGAAAATCTAAGAAACAAATCTAAAACTTTTATGAAGGGACAAACTCTAAATTATGTCGTTTTGATGCTTTAAATAAAAAAATAGTTGCATCCCTTCTGCAACAGTAATAGTAGCCTTCATTAAGCTATAAACTCATGTTCTATTTGGAATAAATGTTTTGGATTATATCTAATCTTCCATTTAAGTCTTTTTGAGTTGCTTTTGCTACATGCTGTGCCTAGATTTTATTATGCATCACAATACCAGGGTTTTAAATAATGTGAGTCTTGGTGAAACCTAATGTGTTTTCCCTTTTTGGTTTTTTTTTTGTTTTTCCCTTTAACATTCTTTTTTTAAACTTTCTAAATAATTAGGTTGATGAGTCACCTAGGTTTATGGAGCAAAGTAAACATAGCACATGGTTTTTAACCCAAAAACTAGTTCAAAATGCCTCTATAAGTTTCATCAAGTTGGCGATGTTTTTATCAACTTGTTTTTAATAGATAGGTCAACAATTCTTTCGGTTCTAGGTATTGAAATAGACGTAACACATGGTTTTTAACCCTAAAATAACTTTTTAAAAAATGTGAATAAGTTTTCGATGGGTTTTCATCAAGTTATCGTCAAGTCTTGTTTAAGGTCTTTTACATTTAGATCAACTAGTCTTCTAGTTCTAGGGACTAACATAGACCTAACATGATGTTTTGACCTTAAAATGAGTTCAAAAATGCTTCAATGAATTTTCATCAATTTTTTGTTAAATTGGCAATGCTTTGGTTTGACTCCTAATATATATATATATATATATATTCTTTCGGCTTTGAGACTCTTAATATAAGGCCTAATACTAACTTGAAAAACATCAATAAATGATAAATGACTTACAAATAAGCTTTATAAATAATTTAGATAGTTAATTACAAGGGTAAAATAAAATTTAAAAGAAAAACATAGCTAAGGTAACCTTTTGTTTGAAAGGATGTGATAAGGATGACGTTTATTTTCTCATAACCATAACCAACCTCTTATTTAGATTTCTATAACCAAAGTATATTATAAGATTCTTAGTTTTCTTAAAAAGTAGGTGGCAACTTTATTTTTTATATTTTTGTTGGGTAGCTACAATTCTTAATCAAATAATACTTGATTGTTTGATTTAGTAAAAATAAAAAAGATGCACTCATATAAAAAAAATAGATATATAACAATCAATCTTTTTGATCAATTTAAGTAATATGAAATCTGTATACCTCTCATCTAACCTGATTAAGGTTTTCTTCCTCTACTTTGAAAGCTCACAAAGAATGGTAGAGACATCTTATTTCTTCTTTAATTTTTGGTGATTGTGGACTTGGAAAATATCAAGTAATAAAAATGAAGTATAATTTAAGTCTAGCATCTCAAGTTCTTATAA
Organism: Populus nigra; assembly: GCF_951802175.1. Lineage (NCBI taxonomy): Eukaryota > Viridiplantae > Streptophyta > Magnoliopsida > Malpighiales > Salicaceae > Populus > Populus nigra. The sequence goes on along the minus strand of NC_084866.1, from coordinate 8,324,389 downwards.
AGGGATAAGATTTGATCATATAATCTTCAAATAATAAGATTAAAGAGTTAACCATTGCTCATCACACTTTTTCTCTTAGAAAAAAAAAGGTTTGACTTGTATGTGTTAAGAATTATATAAAGATATTGAGTATTCATTCACCATCACAACATAAATTTTTTTGACCTTAGGTGATTGAGTATTAGCACCTGTAAAACCTCTCCAAATTAAATTGATTTAAGTAATATAATGAATACTTATAACGACCAAATAAAATGCCAGGATCCTAAAAAGTAAGAATATAATGGAAAGGCTACTCAAAACTTTTTATGGTGTTTCATAGATCATGTTAAATAGTTAAAGGCTCTTTAGGATTTAAATGAACATAACTTAAATAATAATTCTTCCTTTAAGCTTTTATTAACTATTCATGAATGGGTTATCATAAATCAATAGTCTTCTAATTGTTTATCCTTTAATAGTAATCCACATGAATCACTAGTTAAGAAATCTCCTAAAAATTTTAGGAGATATGGATTGTTGTAAATCAATAATCTTCTATTTCCCTTAGCCTTTAATAATAGTCTTTACAAATTACTAGTTTAGAAATCTCCTAAACCTTTTAGGAGAGATGGATTGCTAAGCCTAACATGCTAGCTTTTATTTTTCTAACTTTTCGCTACTTCTAACTTCTTTAAATTAAAAAAATAAGGATTAGTCATCATATTGTATTATATGAAAAACCTAACTTCTTTGATCATGGCAAAATATCAGTTTTCTCTTTGAAAATATCACATTCAATTTCAAGACAATTATTAGAAATTTATACAATTCAGTCCATATTTGAGTTTTCTAGGTCTAGAAATATAACCCCTTGTATAAATTACATTATAATCCCTAAATTTCTAAAACCTATTTTATAATTAAGTCATACATGATTTTTCATCCTAGTTCATCTTCTCATCAATGATTCCTAATGTGTTTGACCCATTAGATCTTAGAATGTTGGCTTAAATATAAACCTTTAAAATTAATTAATTTATATTTTAAAGTCAAATACAACTTTTAGAAACATATCATGACCTCCCAAATATTAGGTAAGTTATTTGTGGTTTAACAAACCATTCATCTAACTTTTTATTAGCAAAATTAATATTCTTTTATTTCTAATGTTTTGGTTAAGATATTTGAGCATGAAATTTGCTTGCTCTATTAAATCATACTAGTTCTCAATATGATAGTTATTGATTTCTTGAATAAGATTTGAAATATTTTCAAATCTCATTCTAACTTGCACAAGAATTTCATAACAATACTATTTGAAAATATATGGAATAGTTTTCCTAAATTATCTTGGGCAATGAATTTTTTTCTTAATCACTCAAATACTTTCATATAGTTTTTACTATATTCAATATTTGTCTACTTATTACTTTTGATTAAAGCAACGTGCAATCATGATCAAAACATAATAGTTTCTATATAAGATAACATAGTAATCTCACGTCTAAGGATTAATTATACAAATATCTCATGAATCTTTCTATCGACATAGGTAACTTTTTATATAAATTTCTTATATGGGTCAATTCAGTTAACTTATTATATATAAAAAACATATATATTAGCTTCATGTATTCTTTATACCGTAGTCTTTAAGAACATTTGGTTTTTCTTTCATAAAAAAAGAACATTATATGTATTGGTCTCCATAACTTTGATTAATGTCCAGTCCTTATAAAATATTACCTTGAAACATTTTAGGGACATTACTTTGAAGCAATAAAAATCCTTGTAATAGTAACAACTTTATAATTTTTCTTGTAAAGAAATTTTATCTCAAGAACTTTATCTTTACCCTAGATTCACTAATTAAACTAAAAAAAATGAAGACTCACTTTATTAATAAATAAAAAATATATTACATGAATAATATGAGTGCCATATGCAACAAACTAATTAGTTGTAGGGGATACACATTAACAATCACGTAATTGTGCTCAAGCCAATAACCTATTTATCTAATTTCATATCCTTTCATATGGAGATCATGCTTTTGTCGAGAAAATGTCTTAGATAGAGATTTTCTTTTGTAGATATTTGTTTTATCATTTTACATTTCAAATCAATAATCTCTATAATCAAATATAACCACCTAAATACAAGTTTGGATCATTGTGCTCCCATGGAGACGCAACGCAAGAGATACAAGAGCGCTGGATTGACCAATAAATGATAGGCCAGAGGGATGGGTCAATCCTCTACTCCACCCTCTAATGTAGCCTATAATTAGAAACCTCGACTCTTTAGAAGTTAAATGGATATAGTAAGCTACTACCTTGGGTCTATTGTATATTCAAAGAATTCCACAAATTCTCTCTATTATAGATCTTAGGCATTGTACTTCTCTTCTTGCTTTATTAGTCCATGGCTGACACAGAGAGAAAGCTTGAAGAGAGGATAAGATTATGTTTCATTTCTTGTGCAATGACTTTATTATTATCATAGTACAAGTTTACTAGATCAACAATACTAGGAACCATGCCTAGTTTAGTGATGAATTTTTTTTAATTATCCAAACTCTTATACCTCAGACTTAGAGATGTGTTTAGCTTTAGCTATAGAATCAGTTATAATCTTTTGTTTAAAGCTTTTCCAACTCACAACACTACCATTAAGGTAAATTAAATATCTCATTTTTATTTAAAAATAAATTTATAATCTTAATAACTATCTAACCATATATTTATTCAAAAGAAAAAGGCAAGATAAACATTACTCTAGATAGATAAAATAAGTAGTTAACCATAAGTCCAATTAAAAATCAAGCTTCTTATTAATTGCATCATAATAAAATTTTAAATTTACCTTTGTTTGAAGGACATAAAAGAAGAGCATTAAAATATGCTAAACATTGTTCAAACCTAAAACAAGAAAAGAATGCAAGCAATAAGCAAAAGAAAAATAGAATGAACTTATTTATAGGCGTTAGCTCGATCATGTTCCAATATCAATTGGAAGAGTTAAACATATAGGAGAACTTTTATTAATTAAAACCACTCTCCATAAATGATTTCAGTTATTGACTATTTACTCTAAATGTGTCATTAGTATCATCGTGAATCTCTACAGTTCTATTAAGATACACTTTGATGACAGCGAAGGGACCAAACAACATGAAGTTAGATTTCCTAAACAATGTTTAAGTCAAGTGTTGATAAAAACACTTCGCCAGCCATAAATTATCACTTTGAAATATGCTTGTCATGATACTTTTTAGTTCGTTCTTTGTAGAGTATTGCTTTCTTATAAGCATTTAAGAAAAATCCATCCATCTCATTAAGCTGGAGTAATTTTTTTTTAATCTTTAGCAACTTTAATATCAAAGTTCTAAGTCTTCATATCCCATTATGCTCTATGTTCCAACTCTATGGGTAAGTGACAAGCCTTTCCATAGACCAACCTAAATGGACACATCCTAATCGGTGTTTTAAATGTCGATCTATCAGGCTAAAATGCATTATCAAGTGTTTTAGAACAATCTTTCCTCGAGGCACTCACTATCTTCTTAAGGATTTACTTTGATTTCCTATTTGAGACCATAACTTGACCACTTATTTATGGATGATAGGGAGTTGCAAAAATATTCCCCCTCATCAAGCAAAAATTCTCTCTTTCATTGTCGCAAAACAACTGTTATGTCATATATGCTAGATCACATATGAATTCAAAAGAGAGCCTTTAATTTAGTACATAAATGATATAAGTTGAAGTGAGCTTTTTTTTTGAAAGTTCAAAAGCCTACAAACAATCTTTAGCAAAGTTAAATAATGCATCTTTAACTAACAAGCTGAAAAGAAGTTTAGCTATCTTAGAAAAATATTTGATAAAACATTTATAAAACCTAGCTTTTTAAGTGGCATCATTGAGTTTTCAATAATTCCTACACACTTTTTATCAATTATTGTTCTAGTTGAAATGATTTTGTTATTGTCATTCTTTACAATCTGAAATTTGATAGATGATTCCAACATTTAAAAGCTTTAGAAACTCAACCTTGACAACCTTTTACATACACAAATTCAATCTTCATTATAGTTGTATTATAGGCTTAAAAGCCTTATTCTTTAGTATTTTATACATATACAAAGAAGGGTTATTTATTTAAATATTCGTAATTGTCCAACCCAAGGTAGTTTTATGTTCTCTAAGCATTCTAAGTAATTTACCTCTTCTAATGCAGTTAAAACACCTTTAACAAAAATGTACCTTAGATAAAAAAGGTAATTGCTTGAGATTAAGTTAAGGTGGTTGCTATATTGATAGCTTATAAGGACTTGTATTTTTTTTAGAGCTTTAAATCATGGCCAACTTTGTATTATACATGGATGATTGACTTCCAAATATTGAATACATTATTTTGCTTTTTCCTCTTTTGTTGAAATAGTTTTTAAATGGACTATACATGACTCAAGTGGTTCCCTTGGATGGTTTTCATAAAATATAGCCACAACCAAGTTATTAACACTATCAATTTGGAAGCATGAATTGATCTCATGACTATTTTATAGCATCAAAGAAATTTAAAATGACTTATCCTTCTTGAATTCTTATAATTAGCTTGTCCTTCCGGTGGCCAAGAAATATAAGTTAAGGATAAGATGAATTTCATGATTTTCCTTTATATCTAAAAAAAAAAAATAAAGTCAACAAGGAATATGAATTTGTCCATCTTCACTAAAACATCTTTGAGTGCTCTTTTTGGATGCTTCATTAACCTATATATTAGTGTCATGCTAATTAATATCACACTTGCTAACATCTAATAATTTCTTATAATGTATAATAATAGTATGATTGATCTATTTTCACATTAGAATGATAAAAGATATTCCTTCATCTGTTCTAAAAATAAAGGAATATGAGATACATTTTTTACACTTAATATAAATGTCAACATGTCAAATGAATAAAATTGTAGTTGTTCACTTTCAAATAGGGAAAAGAACAACATCAGTAAAATTGATCAAGTTTATGACCAAAGAGCACATGAATTAATTGACCAAGGAATTAGAAGTCATGATCAATCAAGAGGGTTAGAAGCCATGGTCAACCTGGAAAAAATAATCGACTATAGAGATAAGAGTTCACATGATTAACAAGAAGATTAAATCCTATTAAGTATAGAAGTTCTTTATAAAATAAACTAGCAATTATTATAATTTAGTTACGATTCATATGACTACCAAGATGGAGACATATATACATATAAATTCAAATTATATTAGAATTCATAATGTGAACTCCTCATTTGTTATAAATAATCTATATGGGATTAGGATATGATATTTAAATGAAACTTAGACTTTGTAAAAATAAAAATTGGTCATCCAATAGCTTGTATCGATGATCATCCTCATATATGTAATTTTGTTCATATGCTTTTCTGTTGTTTATGTCTTTCCATGCAAAGTTTCTTTACATTTATTGCTTTTTTTTCTTTTCATATTGATAATCCTCATATATGTAATTTTGTTCATAAGCTTTTCTGTTGTTTATGTCTTTCCATGCAAAGTTTCTTTACATTTATTGCTTTTTTTTTTCTTTTCATATTGTTCATTTCTTTATAATTCATAAGCTTTGCCATGATCATGAGTAACTCATCTAAATCATATAAATTTAGTTAAATAAGATCCATTTATTCTATAGCATTAAACCTTTTTTTTTTCTTTCATAAGTCAAGTAGGCGAACCTAAAATTCAATCTAACATAATCTTGAGTGATTCAAAAAATCATGGGGGTTATATCATACATTACAACTATATAAAACATATACCCCTAGCATGTCATTCTTATTGCATGATTATGGACATATAACAAAGAACATAAAAGATTTGTTGAATTCACTTTCAATTTTCTCACATATCATTGTTCACTAGAATAATAGTTTGAGTTTTTTTGTTTGTCCTTCAATTTTTTAGCCATTATTTGTTTTTAAATTGCATCCTTACAAATTAGGTTAAATGAGATTCCAGGCTCATAATTTATTTTTTATAAAGTTTTCAAAGTCTCAAAAAGATTTTCCGAAGTTAAATTAATGTTTGATTTGACAAGATATGATTTGATTTTTTTGGTTAATGATAACTAACTCTTTAGGTACCAAATCTAATATTAAAACAAACATACATCATTATTTTTTTGTTACTATGTTGTCAACACATTTTCTCAATGAATTGCCTTAATAGTTTTTACAGTTACATTTTTATCCCTTTAGTTTTTCATTTTTTTTTAGTCCAACACTTTATTTCTATGTATGAGTCCTTGAGTTTGAAAAAAGGGAGAGAGCGTTGCCAAAAAACGAAGAAAGAGAGAGAGAAAAATATTTGATTGGCCATATCCTAACAATGAAAAAAGATTATTCTTGGTGTCAATGAGTTTATCTTCTAGAAAAGAGTTCAATAACATTATTGCTTTCCTTTAAACATGCAAAAAAAAATAATTAGATTGGGGTCCATTTAGTTTTCTTAATTTAGCTGATTTTTATATTTAGAGTGATTTTAGGATATTTGGGCATTGGGAATAGGTTTGTTGAAGTTTTTAGGATGTTTTTGAGATGTTTTTAGGTGAAAATAAATTTTTAAAAACCTGTGTAAATATGTAAATAAGGTGTTTTCAAGATGATATATCATCTATTTTTTTAAAGGTGGATCCATGCAAAAAAAAAAAAAACGAAAAAATTAAATATTGTTAAGCCTCTAGAATCACAAGCTCCATTAATATATATACATGCATTGTGACCCGATATTCATTTCGCATATATAGACGATCTTATATTGACAACTACACACTTTAAGGAGCAGTTAGATTACTAGAAAAAAACAGGGAGAAAACTAAATGCATCTCACATGTGAACCCTAAGTTCTGTACTTAGATTGGAAGCAGAAGATCGTCTGAGAAAACTATACATTCACGAGATGATGACAGCTCAATTTTTAAATCTTAGGAGATATCCACTTGCACAATTGGGATATCCTTGTATTTAATATTTTTATTTGTAAAATATTTAAATAAGAGCTGAATACGTTGAGTGATAAAAATATTGGTTTCTGGGGGGAGTAATAAGACATAGGAGTAGTTTTTTTTTTCTTTTTTTTTTCTTGTCAGTAGTGAAGTGGCAATGAAAGGGAAATGTATAATGTGGAAGGGACTGCAATGGAGCATTACATGGCTGGCTGTTCCCGAAAATATTGATCTGGAAAGGAAGCAGATGGAGCAAGAGAGGCTGTGATTTTGGAACGTTGCTCTTAAATTTGTGCACATGGGAACAAGGCTGTCTATTTTCTGTGCTTGAGGCAGGGAAATATGCCCTAGTTGACCACACAGCGGGGTGCCCACGCAGAGGCTCCTTCCCTAATCTTGTCTTAATAAACCCTAGACATGCTGGGGCCACGTGCCCCCCACGGGTTCTCCAAGATTAAAACAATCTCGACGGTTACAAAATGAATTACCGGATGTTTACCGGTGGCTAACCTGAAATGACAAAGCTGACAAGCTGGTGAAGTTCACGATACGTTTGGGTGTGTAGGAATTGCGTTGTATTATTATAAATTTATAATCCTATTTTTTTGTATTATAATCATTAAGTTGAAATATTAATATATCACATATCCGTAAAAAAAAATTGTTTAACCTCAATTTCTTATGATTTTACAACATTTCTTTTCAAACTTTGTATTAATTTTAAATTCTTTTTATTAATTGAATTTGAGTTTAGAAGATTTTCCCCTTCAAACTAAAATCTAGAAATAATAAGTTTCTTTTAAAAAATATTTCTATTTTCTTGATGCATTTCTAATTTAAAGTGTTAATCATTTTCATTCTTTTAAAAATTACTATATTGTCATTTGATTTCATAATCTTATAATAAAAGGGGTACTCTAATAGAAAAATAATAAGGAAGGAATAGCGAACTCCTATATTATAATGAACTTTTAAACTTTTGGTGATAAAAAAACATTATTCTCTAGAAACAATTAAGGCAACAATCAAATAGAAAATCAATCCAAGCATCAAGGAGCAATACACGACAATATAAATGTTGTACAAATATATAAGAGTTGATTAGTTGTAAATATAAAATATGTAGATTTCTTCCTTACATAGCTTGTATTGCTATTGTTAGCTTTTAATACTTGTAATGGTTTTTTATATAATGAATAATCCTACACCATTAACAATTGTCTCTAAAATCTTTTCTTAAACATCTTAAAGGATTTTATTTTTTATAATCATCGAGAGTATATTGAAAAGGCCATAAAGTCAATAGTCAAAGAAAAAAGGAATAGACGTAGAAAAAAAAATTAATCTACTACAACAAAAACAAAGAGACTACCTAAGATTTTTTATTATACCACAATCTGATGCCATCAGAAGATCTTAAGATGTCATTTTCTGTATAGATGAAGTTTGAATCTAAAGTATGCAACCAAATAGCATCCCGATAAAGGATGGTGGAGAAATAATCCAACAAGCTTATAATTACCTCCTTAAAGACAACTTTGTTCCTGAACAACCACATACCTCAAGTAATACTACTGGAGATTAGTCTCCAAGCTAATCTTTAAAATTTGCCTTGCACTATTCCAGTCCACTACAGAAGCAATGAGTCTAGTGTGTTCGGTAAACAACATTAGATACCCCACTAATCCAAAATTTTCATCCAAACACTCCTAAAAAAGCTACAGTGTATAAAAAGGTGCTTTAAAGTTTTCAAATCTGAGCTGCAAAAAACACACGAAGCTTGTGTGACAGTTAACACATTCTGGTGATGGAGAAAAACTCATGTACTAACTTTGTCGTGAACTACCAACTATAGAAACACCTGAACTTTCAAAGGGGTTCCTTTAATCCAAACATTGACTTCAAAAACTCTATAATTAACAGAGGAGGAAATTCTTAAAATGACTTTTAGCATGACATAAGAAATATGTTTTTGATTTTTTTGCTTTTACATCTCACCAAAATTTATTCAAAATGCATATTAAATTAAAGCTTATGGTATGAACTTAATATTTGAAATGGTTTAGGAAAATAGAATTTATTATAAACTATCAAGAAATTATGATTCAAAATATATCATTCCAGAACTTTCCTCATATTTTCTTCTTTTTTTTCAACATGGTATCAATATTTTAATATTTCTATTTTAATCTACATATGTGGTAAGACAGACTTGGTATACGTTTTCTTTTTTTAATAGATGCTAAAATTTTATAGGTTAGGACTAAAATATATGGACATATAAGTAATTCTTTTTTTAATAGATACTAAAATTTTATTGGTTAGGACTAAAATATATGAACAAATAAGTAATTCATATACCATAATCATATGATGCACTTTGAATTGCATCGGTTATACTATTATATATTGATTGGTTGATGTTATATAGATTTTTAAATATTTGATATGCAAATATTTTGATTTTTTTAACTTAAATGTATCAAATTTTATATTTTATATTTAAATATACAAAATTTTAAATTATTTTTAATCTAGTGTTTTTGTTAGAATATGTCTAATACATTAAGATGTGTCCCTACTTAACATTGCAAAATGGTATTTGTTAAATTTCAAAATTAGTACCATTAACTCATAAATTTGTAGAAGTACATACACTCAAGTAAAAAAAATAAAAGTGTATACACTTCAATAGAAAGAAAAAAAAAGTACACACTTATTAGAAATACAATATAGTATTTATGCACATGCGATGAATGTATAACCATGCTGACATGTCAATTTAATAGTCATGTGAGCATGTATTTACTAGTTTTGAATAGAAAATTTTCATTAGAATAATTTGAAACTTTGTATATTAAAATAGCAAAAATAAAAGTTAGCATGATACATATGATTGAGTTTGGAAGTCTGTACAGAGGTTTGAAATGGAGAAAATAGGTATACTTAGTTTTTTTTATTTGATATTGCCTATGAACTAAGTTAAGGTGTTGAAAGTTGAACCTACATAAAGTTATTACCCTTTGTTTTAATGTATTTTGTTTTCTTAAGGACAAGAAAACATTCAATTTTAGGGGTATTTGATAAGGGAATATATTGCACAGATATTTTAGTCATTCATGCTTTATTCTATGGTATTCCGTGTGATTCTTAATGAGTTGTCTAAAGTATGTGATGTATAGCACTTAAAATTTGTGACTTGTTAATTAATCGAGTGCATTCATCATAAATATTTATAATTGTGTCAAAAGATGAGTGATAGCTTATAAAAAACCTGAAAAAAAAGGAATGCATTTCTCTCTCTCGTTTGCTACCTTGTTTATAGTAGTAGTAAGGAGTAATTGCAGGATAAATGTTGCATGATTGAATTATGTTGGTTGCATAATATATATGATTGAGTTTGGAAGTCTGTACAGAGGTTTGAAATGGAGAAAATAGGTATACTTAGTTTTTTTTATTTGATATTGCCTATGAACTAAGTTAAGGTGTTGAAAGTTGAACCTACATAAAGTTATTACCCTTTGTTTTAATGTATTTTGTTTTCTTAAGGACAAGAAAACATTCAATTTTAGGGGTATTTGATAAGGGAATATATTGCACAGATATTTTAGTCACTCATGCTTTATTCTATGGTATTTCATGTGATTCTTAATGAGTTGTCTAAAGTTAAAGATAATTATTTACTTCATGGGGATTTAATGTACTTTTCATGTTTTTAACTGTTGGAGTATGCTGAATTTGGGATTATATAAGGAGACAAACAATGGACTGCGCTTAGAGTTCAAAAACTGGTTGGCCTATCCTAGACAAGCCTAAGCACTAATTGGTTTTTGGGTTATAACAAGAGTAATACAACTCCATTGCATGCGTCCTCTACCTTTCTAAAATGATGATACATAGGCCTACAATTCTTATAATGAGAAAAGAACTTAGTTTTGTTGTTTTGAAGCCCAAAAAACAAGTCAAAACATAGAGTGTGAATAAGACTGGAATCCCTACGACCTAGACGTTGTCTCGGTTTGACCCAGTCTCAAGTGCTAGACGTCCAACAACTGCAAAACCAGTTTTGTTGGAGTGAAAACTTGATACTCTACACTTGTTCCAGAAACAGAGAAGTTTTAATTGACACATTTTCTGTCCAAAAATTGGCCCATAATATTAGGGAAAAAAATAAAGTAAGAATCTATGATAGAGAAGGAAAATGATTTCCTTTTGCCAGACTATAAAAACTATTTTAGGCAACAACTAAGAGATTTTTTTAATACCATAAACACACCATAAAAGAGAGGATGTGGCATCTAAATAATAATGACAACATGTATTAAATAACTATGTTAACTAAATAAATTTATAAAAATATTCGTTTAGTTTAATCTTATTCAATCTATTTTAATAGTTATTTTAATTCATTATCAATTATATATCTATATAAATTCAAATTTCTACACATTTATTGAAAATTAAAACTCATCAATAAAATTCATAAATATAAAAACGAACTCGTTAAATAAGTTATTATTTATTTCATCACAAAACACTAAAGTCAAAAATTCAACATAAGTTTCATAAATTTACAAACAAATAAAATCTTAAAAAATCTTAAACAAACCATAACATTTAAAAATACATGTTCAAATAAAAAAATATGAATCAGAACATGGATGCTGACAAATTAAGTAAATACCAAAACAAAATACACATACTATAAAAATATGCAAAAAAATAAAATTGAGGTGGAGAATCCTCAAGAAAATTTGAATTAGAATATGGATGCTGACAAATCAAGTGTTGTGGTGACCAGATTTGTTGTGAGATATTGAATTGTGTAGAGATTAAGGGGGGATGATTGTTTGTAGAAAAAAATGCATAAGAAAGAAGAAGAAATGGGGAAGAGGGAGAAAGGGGTTAATTGCCAAGTCATAAATTAAATATTACTGATGGATTTACCTATGAAATTATGTCGTTGGGCATTCTCTTAGTCATTTTATCGATAAAAAGTGTTATGTCCCTATACGATTTGCCTTTTTTAATCCCACTATAATATCATCTCTAATTCCATCGATATATACCTAGGGATTATTTATGTCGATATATTTACAAACGAACTTTACTGTGTGGTTTATTCTGTCGATCAAGTCATCGGTAAATGTTACACATCATCATACTTTTCTGCTTTTTTTTATTCCTTCTTTTTCCACTGTAGTTCCCTCGGTATATACCGATGGAATGTTTTCTTTGGTGTTTACCGACGAATATAGCAATGAAAAATTATGTCAGTAAAATTCACCATAATATACCAATGAAAAAATTACATCGATGATTTTGTTTGTATTTGCTAAATTTCTGGTAGTGGTCAAGATTGACTAAGTTGGCTACTTTCAAAGCTTCACTAGAGAAACTCTGATACAAACATTATTGGAGACCACCTGAACTTGGTCGAGGAGATGCAAACCTTGATTTTGGATCTATCCTTGCTCTATTTGGAGGTCTATAGCTTCACATTTAAGGTACTAACTTGATCAGCTTAAAATCTGAAAATGCAGTGATGGTTGATCATGGACAAGATGTTGGAGATTTTTATGGAAAAATTGGGATGTAAACGTCCAATTTCATAGAAATAGGGTTGTAAGGAGGATGTTCTTCTTCCATTTGTAAAAAAAGTCATTCCAAGTGGAGGTCTATAACTCCACAACGAGTTCTTGGAAGGTGCAAACCCATTAATCCAAAACTGCTAATGAAAAAAATGAATAGTGGATGAACGACACGTCGTTTAGGTTAAAACCCTAGAAATTAGAGTTTTTAATCTGGGATCTAACAAATTTCATTTTAGTCTATGTTCTTCCAATTGCATTTAATTATACTCGTATTTGCCTCCCAAAATTTTAATTTCATACAATTTCACCTCTACCAAACTCAATCATCAGCTGCAAAGTATAATGTTATTTTTATCTAAGTCTTTGTTTTCTGAGCATTTGAACCCTTAATTAACCATCAAACTTTTAATTTTCTTCAATTTGACATCTGATTTGGTCAATTTCAACCCTTGAAGTCTTACACCTTTTTATGATTTGGTCCTTAATTTTAAATTTCTTCAATGAAACCCCTAAATGGCTATTAAACTTTAATTTTTTTCACAATTTAACACCTGATTTTACCAATTAAACTTTTTAAAGTTCAAATTCAATCCCCAAACTTTAATTTTTTCAATTAACATCCACATTGACTCCAAAAAATTGATTTTTCTAGCAATTAAGTCCTTAATAAAATTAATTAAGCCTTCCAAAATCTTCATTAAGTCCTTACTCATTCAAATTTGTATTCTTTACCCCAAATAAAAATATTTTCATCGAATGGGTTTTTGTCAATCCAAATTGGGTCATTAATTTTGCCAATTTTATACATTCTAGTCCTTCAATTTTTTCACTTGTCATTTTGGTCCTTCATCATCAACTTGGACAATCTTGTAGGCGTTGTTCAAGAGTATCCTCTTGTATTTTTGGATTTTTTTTTATTTTTTTTTCTTGATTTGTTTGTGGGGTAAAAAATGAGTAATAACAGATGTTATAAATGTATTCGTGAATGAGAATCTTTAAGAAGAAGTGTGTATGACACAACCTGAAAATTTTGAATCTAAAGAATTTTCCAATAAAGTATGCAAGTTATACAAATCCATTTATAGATTTAAGTAAGCTTCAAGGAGTTGTAATATCCATTTAAATAAGATAATCAATGAGTTTGATTTCATTGAAAAAAAACATGGATGAGCCTTGTGTTTATAAAAAGGTTAGTGAGAGTGAAGTTGTTTTTATAATATTATTTGTGGACGATATATTATTAATTTAAAATAACATTTCTTTACTATACTTTGTAAAGATATGGTTATCTAAGAATTTCTCTATAAGTTATATGAGAAAAGCAACTTATATACCTATATACTGGAAATAAAGATCGATAGAGATAGATATGATTTCATATACTTTAAATATAAGATCCATAATGTATACAATGCTATATATAAGACTAAATATATTTTATGCTTTGAACATACGAGTGAATACTAATTTAATCTAGGTAAATGTTACTAAAATATAGCTAAAAACATTCTTAAGTACTTAAGAAGAACTAATAATGTTTTTCTAGTCTATGTAGGAGATTAACTAGTAGTTTATGGTTATTTAAATATTAGTTTTCAATACGATATTGAAAATATAAAACCCAATTTGGTTATGTTTTAATCTAAATAAAGAGATTCAAATAAGAGACTAAAATAGATTTTACAACTAAAGTTGAGTATACTTCTGCGTTTCGAAGGACAAAAGAGATTGTTTGGATCAAGAAGTTCATTAATAAAACTAGGTGTGGTTCCTACCCTTATTGATCTAGTAGCTTTGTACTATAATAACAATATAGCCATTACACAAATAAAGAACCAAGATCTCATTAATTATCTAAAAATATACTTAGACAATTTCATTTGGTTAGAGAATCATATAAAGAAAAAGATGTAAAGATAGAGCAAGTACCCACTGAAAAGAGTCTTGTAGATCCTCTTACTAAGCCACTATCCTAGTATTATCATCAAGTACAATGATACGGTATTTGATGCATGAGTGGTTGGCTTTAATGTAAGTGGGAGATTGTAAGTATATATGTCATGTAACCAATTGGTTGGTTACACGTGGCATTAACTTTGTTCATGTAAACATATTTAATTTCAATATTCATCAAATATTTAATAAATAAATCTAGAGTAAAGATAAAATTCTTGAGACAAAAATACTTTATAGAAAAAATTATAAAATTATTATAATTATGGGATTTCTATTGCATCAAAGTACTAGTTCTAAATGCTAATAGTCAATGCTCTACTAGTCAATCAATCTAGAGTTAATGTTATTTTCTTTACGAAAGGAAGTAGTTATTCTCATAAATTGAGATATGAGGAATGTCATCACCCAATTTTTGACTATTTTTATTTTTATCTTATAAAAATACTAAAAAATGATAATGAAAAATGATGGAAAAAAATGAAAAATGAAAAAATGAATGAAATAAAAAAAACAATTGAAATGAATGAAAAATAAATTGAAATTTGGGTCAAAACAACATAAATTGAAAGTTTTGGGACATAATTAAACTTTGTAATAGTTTAATTAATCAAATCAAGGGCTTAATTGAAGAATTGATCAGTTTTAGGACTTAATTGAACTTGGAATTAGCTTAATTAATGAAATCAGGGGCTTAATTGAAGAAATACTAAATTTTGGGGCTGATTTGGGTCCAAAATGTAAGAAATTAAAGTACAAGGACCATTTTATAAATGGTGCTGAAATAAAGGGGTTCAATTACAATTTACCCAGGGGCCTGATTATACAATTTCAAGACTTCAGTGACCAAACTGCAAATGGCCATCCCTATCCCAAAATGGCGTCATTTCAAAGAACATTGTTAATCTTCTTTACTTCATTAGACCAAGAAAAAACGGACGTCAGCTGCCCAAGCCCCCACGATGCATGCCATTACTTAAGCATGAATGCATGGCATTATCTGGCTTTATAAAAGCCAGAGAAAGGCCATGACCAAAAGGAGGCAATAAAATAGAAGCATGAAAATTAGAAAAACACAGGGGGATGAGTGGAAAAACTAGAGTGATACAATTTGGGCAATGAAAAAACAATTAAATTCAGATTCTAATGTAAAATACATGATAGTTATAATTTTTAATTCGATTGTTGGATCAGGCTTAAAATTTTATATGAAGCATCCTGACATGTTGTCCTACATTGGGTTAAAAGTTTAGATCAATCGGAGTTCGGGAAGGCATCACAAAACTTGTCAACTGAGGTTGTATGAATTTTGTTATTTACTTCCTTTTGATTTGTAGACTTCAAATTTAGCTTGGATTCTTTTCCTATAAAGATATGGCTAAGATGAATAAGGAAAAAAAAATTAAGAAATTTTATTAATCTGAATTGTTTCCATCATCTTCATCACCATCGTCTTCATCCTAAGCAGAAGAACCATAGAGGAATAAGAAAAAAAACCTGAAGAAGCAAAGGAGAACACAGGAACTGAAAAGGAAAACAGGGGGGAGAGGACAAAAGATGACCAGAAATCGAGGGGAACTGGGTGACAAAACTGAAAACAGGAGGAATTGAAAAGGAAAAGAGGGGGAGGAAAAAAGGAAGACGCAAACAGAGGGAGATGGGAAGGCAGAAAGAGCAGGGAGGAGTAGAACCCGGGAAAGAACGTGAACAAAAAAGAAAAGCAAAAAAGCGGGGGGAGGAAGATAGAAAATATAGAGGAACAAATGAAGAAGAGGTACAGAGAAGAGAAAAACATAGAGGGACAAAGACACACACCAAAACAAACAAACATAAACAAAGGTTGCACTGAGAGAAAGCAAAAGAAAAGAAAGAACCAGAGGAAATGAAAACGAAAAGAGGAACAGAGGGGTCCAAAGCATGCCACTGCCTTCGTCCAGCTTCCAGGTAAGTTTCTCCAGCTTTGCAAGATAATTCACTAACATTGTTCACTCACGTTTGCGGATAGAAACCGGTTGGGTCAAACCTAACCCAAAAAAAGGGAAAAAACTAGGCCTGGGCCTCAGGTACTGCTGGCTCAATCCCCTTTATTTTAGTCCCTTTTATTTTGATATTTGGCTAAATGACCCTCTTTTTAATATCAGAAAATTCCAAAAAAATTGTGGACCCTTTTGAATTTATTTGTAAGCCCCTCACATTTTTTTTAGGGTATTTCACTGTATATTTGATCAGTGGATTTTTACTGTGAAATACAAATCTGGTATTCAATACATTTTGTTTTTTTTTCTTTAAAAAACAAAGAAAAAAAAATGTATGCTTTTTTTTAGATTCATTTTATTGGTTTATTCACTGACGCAAGAATTAGGAATACCTTTGTTTTTTTTTTCCTACGTAATATTTGCCAACGCCAGAGTTGAAAATGTCTGTAGCCGAATATTCATTGGTGCCAGAGTCATGAATATTATAGGTAGGCCATCAAAGATAAAAACACAACAAACCCTTAGCAATTTAAGACAAAATTAGTGATGCAGCCTCCTTTAGGTAGGACTCTTAAGGGGTGATAATATCTTCCCTTTTATGTAACTAGTTTCGTACCATAGAATCTCTACTGACCAGTTAGGGTTTCTAGTGACCATAATACTAGGTGACAACTCCTTAAACAAGACCTTTTACCAAAAAAACAAGATGTCGACAATTTTATTCTTTTCATCGAATTAATTTTTTTAAAGGTCGTCACAATGTCGGATGCGACAAGGAATACCTAGAACTAATATATAGGTGCTTGTCAAATGACATGTACACTAAACTGACCTGCATGATAATTTTATATGGAGAGATCATTTGTGTTTATGGAAATGCTCGCGTGACAATTATGTAAGTGATCCTTAAACTTGAGATCATTAAGTTATCTTATATAAGGAATGTTATGTTTTGATCCTACTACATGTTGTCCTAATCAATGATAATATATGAGCAAATATTGGGTATAACATGAACTACATTAAGGTATTCAGGTAATCAAAAAAGGATTCACCACCCTAGGTGAATTAGAGAAAATGTTTTATATGTTCTTAAATAGTATTGATTGTAAATCCTAATGCAAAGTTGAAAAAAGATTTGAAAAGAGTTTTAAATCTTATTCAAATAATCAATAACTATGGTGTTGAGAACAAACATGATTTAACAAAGTAGACACACTTCATACTATAATGTCTAAATGTCTAAATCAGAATTTTGTTGATGAAGGGATAAAAAATACATTGATAAATTGGTCACTAAAAGGTTAAGTAGAACAATTTATGACTTTTAATATATTAGTTTGTTTAATTTATTTAATCATATTTTATGTAGGATTGTGATTTATATTTGGATCAACTTATTAGAGAACTTAATGAGGCACATACATAAAAAACATTCTAGTGTCTCTGATCTTTCTTCAACTTCACTTGAACTTTTTGGTTCAAGTGCCATGAAATCTATAGTAATAGGCAGTTTTCAAGATTAATTTCAAATTTTTTTAGGGAAGAATTTAGATTCTGACAACAAATTGTAAAACCTGTGTAATTTATATCGTTTTAATCTCACTCCTAATTGGGGCAGTAATTGGCATGATCAAATTTCTAAATTCTCTTCGAAGTGGAACATGATAGTTATGTATACAAACTCCATCTCAGTTAACACAAAAAATAATCAATCAGTTGTATATATTTTTGCTTCACGCATAATTGTATCCATAAAGGCATTAATCTTAAATTGCAATCCTAAAATAGATAACACTAGATATATGTCCGCGCTCTGCCGCAACATTTTTTTCTTTTTCATTACACTAAACTTAGTTCATGTTTGTGTTAAACATGTAAGATAACATAAACTTAACTAATAATGTAAAGAGAAATTAACACAAACCATAAGAGTAACATAGATAGAAAGATTTTAAGATGTAAAGTAGTTAATACAAAACCATGACAGCGAGAGTGGAATCCAAATAAAAATCAAAGCTTGTCCATTACAATTTTTGCCTAGTCCATATAACATGGGTCTAGCATGCTTGTCAGGCCCAAGATATTGTACTCAAATAGCTTGGGTCTGGCGTGGTTCTCAGACCCATGACGCTTAGATCTAGCATGGGCATTTGGGTCTGGTGTGGTTGCTAGACCCATAGCGCTTAGGTTTGACTTGGTTGTCAAACTCATGACACTTGGGGCTTTAATGGACGTTTTGGTCTGGAATGGTTGTCAAACCTAAGGTGTTTGGGCCTGGAATGGTTGCCAGAGCCTTGACGTTTAAGCTGGCTTAGTTACCAAACCCATAGCACTAGGGTCTAGCATGGGTGCTTGGACCTGGCTTGGTTGCCAAACCTATAATGTTTGGGTGTAGCGTGGTTACCAGACCCAAGGTGTTTGAGTCTAGAATGGTTGCCAGACCTAAGTAACTTGGGTGCTTGGGTCTGGCGTCTTGGATTTGCATAATTTTTGTGAGCCAAGTAAAGGTAATGGTTTTGTTGAGGACCAAAAAACTCATGCAAATGTATTGAATGATTTCAGGACATCTAACTAATAATTCCTTGTGAACTTCTGATGTATTATTAAAAAAAAAAAACAAATACCTTTGTCAAACACTAAAGAATTTCAATAAATAGATGTAGAATTTAAGCTAAACTATGCTATGTTAATACCAATTGTTAGATACATGCCCGGGCTCTTGCAACTTTAAAAAACTCTGATAAAAAACAAAGAAAAATTACTCTTGCAAGCTTTTCTAGTTAACAATGCAAGGATATACTCATTGTCCTCCAATAAAATGTTGATTTAACATACTCAAAGTTCTTTTATTTGTCCATTAATTTATTATCCAAACTTTTTGTTACTCATCTCTAATCCTCCTAATATTATTAAAAATAAACAACAAAAACATGTTAGATCTTTGGAAAAAAATCTCACCTTTGATGTTAGAACACATAAAGTCCACTACTTTTCCTTAAAAATTTACGAGTTTAATGGTGAGATCAAGAATGTTCTCATTAGATACATCCATTTTGTTAATGGAAAAATAATTAATCACATTAAGCTCTTAAGAACAGACAAAAGCAAACCACACAATTTTCTTACCATAAAATTCCACACTTTCTTTGTTGTCTTCTTCTCTTCGTCGCAACTCTATCCTCTTCTCTATTAATTTGATGCCCTCTTCTCTTCCATTTCTTTTGCTGATTTGGTTGAGAAGGAGTTTCCTTTCTCTATAGTTTCCTCTCATCCAATTCCCTTTCATTCTCTTTGTGATATGAGTTGTAAAAAGTTAAAAGAAAAAAGAGAGAGAAGAAGCAATGAATGAGAAGATAAAAAAAAGAGCCAAAGAAACATTTTTGCTCGCGAAAAGATAAGAAATTAAAAGTAAAAGTATTATTACAATCTACAATAAAAGATTTTTTGTTTTACAGTGATTTTTCCATGCCATTTAGCTTTTGTTATAATAAAAACATATCATTGAAGCATAATAAGGAGCATCATTTTGTAAAAGGCCATCTATGAGCTATCTTGCAGAAAGAACTGACATATCTAACGAGTAAGTTGATGTGGTAGGAAGGTTGTTGTCTATTAGATGTGTTTGAATTGCAGCCATGGGAGCCATGTTATGTGCATCAGGTAACTCTTCTTCATCAATGGCCAACAAATCAACAATGATCACTTGGGTATCAGGGGGCTCCTCCACAGGTACATGGCCTTCAAGCATCTCAACGACTTGACCCATGCTAGGTCTAAGCTGAGCCCTCTCTTGTATGCACCAGAAAGCTACATATACCAATCTCCTTACCTCCCTCTCATCAATACCTCCACTTTCTGCTAGCCTATCATCAACCACTTCCATAAGCTTTCCTTGTCTCATTTTCTGATTGACTATTTTTGGGAAGTACTGCCATTTCCTTTGAGATTTATCATTGCCATTTTGCACCAAGCAAACATTTCTCCGACCTCCAATCATCTCCAAAACCACCATCCCATAACTGTAGACGTCAGATTTTGCAGAAACTCCGTGCTCCAAGAGCCATTCTGGAGCCAAGTAACCTCTAGTCCCTCTGATATTAGTGATAACTTTACTCTCATCTCGTCCCATTAACTTGGAAAGGCCAAAATCTGCCACAATTGCTCGATAATTCTCATCCAGAAGTATATTTTCTGGCTTGATATCTAGGTGCAAGATCCTTGATCGACAATCATTATGAAGGTAACAAAGTGCCTTGGCGACATCAATGGCAACTCTATACCTTAAGCCCCATGATAAACACCCTCCTGGTAATTGGTTCCGGTTTGCTCTTCCTTGGAAAATCCAACAATCCAATGATCCATTGGGGATAAACTCATAAACGAGGAAACGAGGCCCTCCGGCAGTTATACAATATCCAAGAAGGCGCAAGAGATGCACATGTTGCACACTAGCGATTGCTGAAACCTCCGCTTGAAATTCCTTCTCTCCATGCTTCTCTCCTTCAATCCGCTTCACAGCAACAGATGTTCCATCATTCAGGATACCTTTGAAGACTGAAGCTGATGATCCTTGGCCAAGCAACGCCCGAAAATTGTCAGTTGCTTCCTCAAGCTCCTTGTATCGAAACTTCGTAGGAACACCTGCAACTTTTCTAAGAAAACTGTATTCAATCCGAAGCTCTATGCCTTGAGAAACCAATTGACTCTCTAACAACTTTCTGCTATGTTTGTATCGTCTTCTGATAATAAGATGTGCAAAGACTGCAAGGATCACTGAACCACTTGCCCCTGCAATGAGGAAAAAAGGCTTGGAAAGTTTTAGTGATACACGAGCAACGATGATAAAGATGGACAGGACAATAATGGTTGAAACTGCCATTATATTTGCTTTCTTGTCCTCCATTACAGCTTCTTTTCTATTTCCCAGAAAGATTGTCTTCCTTTTGTTTAC
This sequence comes from Populus nigra, assembly GCF_951802175.1. Classification (NCBI taxonomy): domain Eukaryota; kingdom Viridiplantae; phylum Streptophyta; class Magnoliopsida; order Malpighiales; family Salicaceae; genus Populus; species Populus nigra. The sequence continues at coordinate 8,302,913 of NC_084866.1, read as the reverse complement.
AGAAAACTAGGTCATGAATTAATGTTTGCTTTCGGAAGGTAGACAAAAGAACCCCAAATTAACGGTGACCATTTCCAGAGGTGAGACGTACTTTCGGACAGGGATAAATTGTTAAAATGGATACATTTTTATGGCATATACATGCATAAAATAATAATAATAATAATAAAACAAAAAACTATCAACTAGAAGAAGACTTCTTTTTTTCATTTATTTATTTTTGTAATTTTCTTTCAAAGATAAAACACACTTTCTTTCTTGTGAGTCCTTGTTTCCACAAAAAAACAAAAAAAAAAAAAAACGCAGAGCGATCCTTTTTCTCTCTTTCGCTGAAAGAGCATCACTTCGTTGGAATTACGTCGTGGATGCATACGAAACCTCTAAACTTCCACACGACAATTTAATGGACGGATATATGTCATAATTTAACCCTTACAAAGGCCTCTGACTATCTTTCTCAGAAAAATAAAATAGGTCCATGGCCACCAGGAAAATTAATACCTGATTTTACATGACACTTCTCTAATTTCGCAATCTTTTCCTCAAATACTATCACCAACGTTCTATTTGACATACTTTGGAATTAAGACGGCATTCTTGCTACTGGCAAAGGAAACATATATATATATATATATATATATTCTCGATTGGCTGCAGATTTTAGGCCATGGGTAAGATCTAGATATCCTCTTGCGCTACTATGCTACTGGTAAATCCTGCCGTGGAACCATTCTTCACCTTCTAAATTTGGGAAAGGAAAGTCTGATATTTATAATATTATATACGTATACTCGATCGTCGTTTACCCTTAGAAAAAGTAATTCATCCACCGTGAACTCATGCAGTGCTTGAATAATTCAAATTATCATCCTCTTTAATTAATAATAGTATTTTAAGCCCAAGTCATGACAACTCGATGGCAAAGTCAAATCAAGGTGGTTGTTCTTTCACGATCCTCACCGCATAATTTATATATATATATATATATATATATATATATATATATGATGATGATAATGATGATGGTGCATGAGAACAAATTTAATACTAAAACATAACTTCTTCTAATAATTTGACCAGGGCCTCGACTTCAAATATAGATAGATGAACAAGGCTTGTATAAGAACTACTATCAATGAACAAACCAAAACCGACTTGGGTGACTTCACGGATAATAGAATTGTAAATCAAGAGAAAACGGACATGATTTCAGAATACTGAGCAAGCAACTAATGTACTATCAAACTTTTGATTTAAATTTTTATATTGAAAGCCATTCTGTTGGTTTTTTTTTTAACTTTAGTTTTATAATTTGTTTATAAATTAAAATTTTAATTTAATTTGTTTACATGAAAAATAAGCATTGACGGTCTAATCAAATAAAAACAATCATTGTACACTGCCATACTCGAAAGCTAAAATCGATTAAGTAAAGTGAAATAAACCATTTTTAAATTGTCTTAATCAACTAAAGAACTAAAAAGCAGTCGGCCAGGTAATCAAGAATTATAATTGACCAAATAAAAGCAATCGATCGCAGGAGTTTGAGTATACCCAAGTTAACAAGAGGTTCATTCCTACTCAAAATGGGAGCCCTCAACACATTAAACTGGTTATAGTTGTAGATTAATTAGGATTCACATGGTTATTAATAAGATACAACTCAACTTGTATTCATCATGTGATCTCCTTATCTTATAGAGACAATTTGTATATGATTAAACTCAAACATTGTAATAGTATAAATAGGTCATACCAGCTACTAGGAAAGATGACCAACCCCACATATTTAATTTCAATAATTTATTTATCTTTTTTTTCTTCTAGAGGGTTTTATTGTCTTTTTTTATTTACAACTTTATCTTTACTGCTTTTTTATTATTATTTTTATGCACTTAAGATTCATATGATCATCTTTTCCTTAAACTTCTATCGTTTTTGCATGGTGTTGCTTCTTGGAACATATAACCTTTCTAAGGGTTTGAGTTCTAGAATCCCACTTCTCGTTGGATAGAAGCAGTTGTCACCTCATCATAGTTTCAATTATATGTAGAGTTAATTGGCAAGCCTGGTAGGACATAGATTCAAAATTGTTCCAAAGCCATTAAAGCATGCCTCCAAAGAAAAACATAGGTAAAGTCATCAATGTTACAGTAGACAAATAATTAGTATAAACAATGGACATAAGCAAACCTTTTGGTCATTAAAAGCCTGATAATCAACTATTTTCCCATATTATAGTGGATCAACTATTGTCAAATATACTCAGAGATGGGTCTTCATTGTCTAACTTATCACTATAATATAGAATTGTATTTGGATACACCTTTAATGTTCATATTCAGTCCCTTATAATTTACCAGTACCAATAGGATCATCTCCACCAACCACAAATAGGTACTTTGGTGCATCAATACCCTATATATAGCCATACATGTATCTGTTCTATGAACCTGCAGTGTCTTATGATAGTAACAACTAATTATGATAATTTCCATCCAATCAGACATAGTTGCTTCTGAATAAGCATTTTTCATCCACTACAAGATTTAACAATTTTACCGACGGAATTTTTCCGTCGGTGTAAGACACATATTCCATCGGTAATTATATTACCGACAGAATCAAAGACGAAAATGATCCGTCGATGAATCGTTCGTCGGTAATGTTTTGTCCGTCGGTAAATCCGTTGGTAATATAATTACCGACGGATTTACGAACGGAACAGACACGTCGGTAATAATTTTTTTATTACCAACGGAATTACCGACGGAAATTCCGTCGGGAATTCCGTCGGTAATTACTGAAAAACATTTAAAAAAAATCATTTTATAAAATTATAAAATAATTAAATTAACATAAATTAACACTGTATAATATATACTCAAAATGCTTGGAAAAAAGAATAAGAAAATCAATTCAAACAAATTTGCAACAAATAAATAAAATAAAAAAATAAATTCAACTAAAAAAATTCATATGAAAAAAATGAAGTTGCAATTGCTAAAAATTTAAAAATCCTATAAATAAATCTACTAAAAATTGATCTCATATGAAAAAAAAATCTCACAACAACATTTATACAATTATTAAGAACAAAAACAATTAAAAATAAAATAAAAAACAAATATAGTGAAAAAAATCATGAAAAAAGAAAAAAAAAGAAAAATCTTACCTTAATGTAGTTGCAAGTGAAGCTAAGGAGAGAGAAAAAATTTCATTAAGCATATTAATTAAAAAAAAAAACTAAGAGGATAAAAGAAGAAAGAAGAAGAAGACATACCCAAGCATGGAGGAAAAGAGAAAGAGATGAGGAGAGAAAAGAAGAGAAAGAAATAGATAAGAAATGATGTTTTTTACATAAAGTGAAGAAAAAGAAGAAAACATACCTTAATAATGTTTTTTACATATAGTGAAGAAGAAGAAGAAGAAGAATAATAATAATAAGAAACGGGTCTGCCTCTTATGAAATAAGGGCATTCAGGCTTTTTATTGGGACGCTTTACCGACGGATTTACCGACGGATAATTAAATATTAATATTTTTTAATTATTCCGTCGGTAATTCCATCGGTAATATTTAATTTAAATTTTCAATTTTGTAAAATTTTTTCAGAAACCGCCAAAAAATTACCGATGATTTTTCAATCCGTCGGTGATTCCATCTGTAATATTTAAATGAAAATTTTAAATTAATTGAATTTTTTCAGAAAACCGCCAAATAACACCGACGACTTTTCAATTCGTCGGTGATTTACTCTCTGGAAAATACCGACAGAATTTTCCGTCGGTGATTCCCTTTGTAATTAACATGATGAACAGTGTTCACAATTTACAAACAAATTTACCAACGGAATTACCGACGGAATAAATTCCGTCTGTAATTCCGTTGGTAAAAATGACACGTCATCATTTTTTTTTGCTTTGTTTTAATTTTTTTTCCCACGGTAATTCCCTCGGTATATACCGAGGGAATATTGTCGTCGGTAAAATCCCTCGAAAATTTACCGACGGAAATATTCCCTCGGTATTTCCGTTTGTATTTATCAATTTTCTGGTAGTGATCGGTATATAAAATTCTTTATTACTGATATAAGGACTCTCAATATAAAGATAAAAAAACACTATTAACATGATCTATCATAACGATATAGTGGTGGTCAACTAAACCATGCAAGCCATTTCTAATTAGTTAAATCAGATACCAAAAAAATCATTAAAATAAGCCTAATAACTTATGAACCTACAAATTTAGATGCATATCCTAGAGAATTCTATAACAACATGCACTATAATATAGGATATTTAGAATTAGTATGCCTTATACAATATGGTATTTCTAAATGTATCAAACACAACAAACCTATACATGATAGCTTCTGACACACTAGCCACTCTTCAGGTATACAAACAAGCACAAGCTAACTATTTAGCCCCACATAACTTTTATCCCATGCCAAAACTTTTTACTATATAATTATATACACATGAGTTATGTTATAATAAGGAAACCTCAATCCTCTTGCATAAAAATTCTCTATTGTCGATCAATAACATAGGGGAAGGATAAATAGAATTGAACTAGTATAACATTAAGAGAGATTGGGCTAAAAGTTAGATAAATAACAAGACTTAACTACAATCATTTGTATTCTAAATAGGTTGACAGACTGTATGCAATTCCTAAAGAAATAAAGATTATAGATTTCAAGCAACTTTTTTAAAAAGGATAACCATTAAACAAAGAAACGCATCCCTAAATTCACTAACCAATATGGAGATTGTGAAACTAACCCTTTTAACAAGATAAGACTATTTAGTTTGTTATTAACCAATTTGCTTTCCACTGGTTCTTCACACTACCACCAAACTCAATCAATAATTAGGACAAGATGGAAACTCACTTCCATGAACACTTTTATAGGAAAAAACTAGAGGTCACATTGGTTGATTTAGCTAGAATAGTCCAAGATCCATGTAAGATTATAGAAATTTATGCCTTGTAATTTAAGACATTATAAACTAAGTGCACTATAATTAGCAGTAAAATGGAGTGCTTAAAGTTATTATTAAATGGAATCTAGTGGAATATAAGGAAAAATGTTTATAGAAACCAAGTATTTAGACATCTACACCTTAATGGATGATGTTGCTTATTTTAAGAAGATGCTAGTAAAATGGGTAAAAAAGAAACATGTAAAGGGAATATACATTGTTGGCTATTCAAACACTTACATACTAATTTAAACTATAATAAAGAGTTTGATATCACTCATATAAATAAAGAATGGAAGACCATTTAGGATTATGATATTAAAAAAGCCTAAAGAGGCTATTAAACCTACTAAGAAAATGTAAAAGCAATCAAAGCATTTGAAGAGAAGGACTACTCTTTTGATGTCAAAAGAGCTGAAAAAATCTTTGAATAGTTGATATATATGGGATAAATTAAGCTCTTTGATAATCACATTATCCTGATTATTGATAAAATTCAATGAAAGAAATATTGTAAGTGTTATGACTCTTAAAAACACGACACTAACAATTATAAGGTCTTTAGGAACCAAATCTTGAAGGCTTTAGAATTTGGACACGTCCCTTTTCTAAATAAAAAGGTGAAATGGATGATAACCCCACTATCTAAAGTTAGTATAATCATGGCTATCCCTAATTTGGATGGGCTTCTTGAAAAAGAAAAGTTCTAAAAAACAAAAGTTGATCGACCATGACAAAAAGCTAAAGTTAGTCATGGATGCTAGTATTGGAAAAAACTACACGTACAATTGAAAAACTAAAGGGATGGTTTGAGAAGCTTAAGATTTGCCTCATAATAAAGTATAAAAGTGATTTACCTACCACCTAATTTTTCTAAAAGATGAAGATTTATGTGGCAATATGAAGCAAGTATTACCTCATCGATAAGCCAAAACTCTTAAGCCTAAAAGACTAGCCAACAATGAAGAGCATAAGCATTAGCCATAGTAGAAATCATCCAAGCCTAGTGGTGAGAATGATGATGACTTTGTCAACCATCACAACATCTCCTAAATCTGAAAATGAGATAGAATCATGGATAATTTTCCAAAACATAATTTAAAAAGATAGAATGCTTAACAATTTAGTAAAGAGAGAAGATGCATAAACATACACCTTTTTTATAAAATAGGTTTTGTATATCACACATACTAGTAAAAAAACAAACAGCTTTAACCAATAATTAATTGACTTAGAAAAGGTGTACTAAAGTGATTGGTACTTGATAAGTTCTCACATAAGTTTATGCAAAACAACAAAACAACTCATAGGATAATCTTTGTTAAGGACAAAATCATTAAACAACCAAACATCTTGGTAAAAAAGGTGAAGAAGGTTTATATCTCTACACCACCTATGTTTTAAGAGTTTGTAATAGACCATGATCTACTAAAGAGATAAATGACTGAAGAAATCTCCAGAAAAGTAAAAAATGTTATTTCTAAAATGGTGAGAAAAAGCAATCTATGCTATAATGGTACAGGTAGGAACAATTAATAACCACAATTATAGAATAAAGTTGTCCAAAGTGTTACGCCAACATCTGAGGAGCTTGTACAAAATACATAATTACTATAGCATCCATCAAGTCATTATATATTATACAACATGAAAAGAAGATAACATTAGCTTTAAAACATAAGCAACGAGAAATATTTTGTCATGAAACCACCACCATTAAAGGGAGAATAGCCACATATCGTATAAGAAACAACACTAATAATACTCAAGGAAAACAATAATGTCGGCCTATAATCAATGAAAAAGCTTCAATAAATACCCTTATTCAAATAGAAGACCAACTAAACGAATAAAATTACATGATTATCTATGTTGATGGTTTCTTGGATGATTGTATAAAGGATAAAGGTTTGGAAACCCTTTTTATAATAATATATAATAGAAAGAAAAAGAATGACCAGAGTTATCAAACCTAATGTAATAGATAGGTGAACATATTGAGAATGATAAATTGGAAAAACCTTATAATACAAAAGTGAGCGACTATGAAATAGTCATATCAACTAATATGGTGTTCACCTTACCATACTTCTTTGAAGCCAAGCCTAGCCAATTGCTTTATTTGGACAGTGACTATGCAGACAACACAAAATAAAAGATAAAAGTTACTAATGTTAATTAATCAAAACTAGTGGTTAAACAAGAGCGAGGACTCATATTTTCTAAATCAACATTAGCTATGAGTCATCATTTAAAACCCATATACATCAAAGTTAACTTTAACGATGTACTAGTATAGGGAATCATAGTTGATAATGGTGTCTCACTCAATAGTATACCATAATCTTTGATCATTAATCACTAAGGTTGACCATAACAAAGTTGATATGATCCTATCAGAAGTAGTTATGTTAGATTTTTTAAAAGGCATAAAAGATATTATACGGGTTTTATAGGTAGACCCAACCATTGGGTAAATAACCTTTAATATAACTTTCTTTATAGTAGAAGTAAGGATAAGCTACAAGGCCTTATTTGGATGAGATTGGATACGCGTTAACATGTGTGTGCCATCATCATTGCATTAAGCTTTGATGTTTTGGTTACCAAATGAATCAACTGAATAATTTAAGTAGATGATAAATAATTTATGATTGATTCAAGGATGGTAGACGCATGGTTATACAATGATTACATTAATTCAGTATAATTCATAGGCATGTATAACATAGATTGCCTCACTGACTTCTCAGTTAGTAAAAAGATAGCACATATAGAGAGAAACTTATAGTAGAATTGTTAGGCTACATAACCTATAATTGAAAGAAAATGAAAAAAAGATAAATAGAGAATTAAACAAGTTATTATGAGTTAACAACATGTTTTGAAGCTATTAATGAACCTTATAGCTATATTGGCCAATAAAATAAAATTTGTTCAATAAAATCATATCAAGATTATGGATTGATCATACCTAATATGGCAAGTCTTCCTCTAACACCACCAATGATTGATGATGGATAAGCTAAAGTTTAAGACATGTTAATTGAAGTAAACTTGAGAACTAAATACAACCTTAAATCAATTTTTATTGGTGCAAACATACTAGAAAAATGTTATAAAGAACTGGTAGCATAATTACACACTTATAAACATTATTTTGCTTAGGATTATGATAAACTATCTAATTTAAACAAAAGTTTGGTCGAATAACATCTACCAATCAAGTCTGGTTTTAAACCAAGTAGGCAACCTCTATGAAGAATGACTCCAAATATGGTTGTTCATGTGAAAAAAAATTGAATTGCCCATTAGTGCTGGATTTATTAGGCCAATAAGATATGTTGAGTAAACATAAAACATAATGTCAGTATTTAAAAAATAGCAAATTAAAGGTATATATAGATTTTATAAATTTAAATATTACAACTCTAAAAGATGAATATCTTATAGTAATGGATGTTATGTTGATTGTCGCACGGCAAAAAATCCACGCGGCGTCTGCTGGCGATTTTTCTTTTGTCGTTTGATTTGATTGGTTCGTTGGAGTTGCCACCTAGTATTTAACTGAAGGCTACTAGGAAACCCGGGTACTGGTCTTATCAGAGATTTGCGGGTAAGGGACTGGTTGTGGTTAGGGAAGGTATTAGCACCCCTAACGCACCCTACCTGAGGTAAGCTGCTTCGTGGACTTGATGTGTTAAAGAAGTTTTAAAAATTCAGTTCTTTCATCGAATTTTAGAAATACGACTTACATATAAGTTCATAATTCTTTATCCGTGATCAAATCAAAATATTAAATTCTTCTTTATTCTTACAATTTTATCATACAAAAAAAAAACATTCATAAACAAAGTACAAATCACACATTTCCTTTTCACTATACTTTTCTTTTCTTTCTTTTCCTTTTCTTTTTTGGTTCTTTTTATACATCACATTACAAAATTATAAAAAATTAAACACTAAACAAAAATTACATTACATAATTTAAAATTACAAAATAATCCCTAAACTCCAGAAATTGCAAGGAAGGACTTCTGCAAGCCGGAACAGTGTCGCAGGAACAGTGGCGGCGCGTGGGTTCACGCGCCGCCGCCGGAAACTCCAAAAATCAGGGGATCTGGAATGCCTTCTTCCCCTCTGTCTTCCTAAACCGGCGGTGACCTGCAAAAACACCAAAAAACGCAACAAACAAGTCTGTTTTGGCCTTGTTTTCAGATCGGCTCCTCTTCCTTCTCCTTGTTCAGATCTGCTGCTCTCTCTGCAAGTTTTCTTTTGTTTCCTCTTCTTCTGCTTCTGCTTCAGGTCTGTGGGCGCTGCTGGGTTGCTGTGGAGCTGTTGTCGTCGTGGGACTGAGAGAAGGCTGGGAAGAAGACAGCGGGGCTGCCGCTGTGTTCGGCCTGAGGAAGCAAGGAGCTGCTGCGGGGCTGGTCTCCTGTGTCAGTGGCTGTTGCTGTTTAGGAAACAAAAGGGGAAGCAGACGTTGCTGGTAGGGAAGGAGCTGGTGGATCTGTTTCTTCGGGCATGGAGATCGGCTGCTGCTGCTGGCCTCTGTCGGGTGGAGCTGGAGACCGTGAGAAGGAAATGGGGAAATGTTGGATGTGCTCTGGACGTTGATTGCTGTCAAGAGGGAGAAGGAAGGCTGTGTCGGTTTTGGGAGAGCTGTGAGGGGAAGAGGCAGAGGTGGAAGGTCCAGTGGTGGTGGCTCAGGCGAAGAAGGAGATGGGAAAGTCTTTTGGGGGCTATTTTTGTGCTCCCTGGTGCTCTTTTAGGCAAGGGAAAAGGCCAAACTCTGGCTGGTTTTGGGAGAAGGAAAATGAGGAGAGGCAGGGGGTTTTGCCGTGGCTTTGGTTCTCCTTGTTTCTGGCCAAGGGAGGGGGCAGCCTTGTGAAGGAGAAGATGATAAAAATCTGAGCAGGATGGGGGGTCTCTCCAAGGCTGGCGGCCAGAAATGAAGAAGAGGGAGGGGGCTGGCGGCTGCTGCCTAGGGTGCAGGAGAGAAAAAAAGTTCAGCTCTTAGGGGTTTTTTTTGGTTGCTTTCTTTAATTGCAAAATTGCCCCCCCCCCCATTTGTTTGAGTTGTGGACCAGTATTTATAGGTAAAATGTTGCATGGATCTCAAAATTGGTCCCTCAACTTTCTTTTTTTTTGTAAATTTGATTTTTCTTAAGTTTTTTGTATTTTTTGAAAACGAGCAATATCAACGTCGACTCAATGAAGAAAATCAATGATTTTAAAAATAACGCATTAAAATTTGAACGCGTTCCAAATGTCTTTCAAAAATTTAAATTCTTTTGAGACGATGCTAAAAATGCTAAAAACGATGCAAATATATTAAAAATGTATTTTTTGGATTTTCAATGTTTTTCGCTATTTTTGGATTTTTCTGAAAATTTATCAAAACATGGGTCAAAAATTGGGTAGCAACAGATGCCCCCTCTTTACAATGCTTACGAAGCAAAACTCCTCAATGTTTCGCATAGTAAGCTTTGTAAAGAAAAACTCTAAATGTTTCTTCTTTTTTTTTCTTCTTTCTTTCTCTCTTTTTTTATCTTGAGATCCCATCTGGCGATCTCCTTTTCCAAAACCAAAAAATGTGTAGCTCGGTCAACCTGAAATCCCATCTGGCGATTCCCTTTAACCAAAGCTACATGAGATCCCATCTGGCGACCTCATTAAACCGAAACAAAGAATAAGTGTGTAACTCGGTCAACCTGAAATCCCATCTGGCGATTTCCTTTAACCAAAGCTACATGAGATCCCATCTGGCGACCTCATTAAATCAAGACTAAAAAATGTGTAAAAAGTGGTCTCATTGTAATGAGTGACCTACCCAGGTGGAAAGAATGTAAAAAAAATAGTCTCATTATGATGGGTGACCTACCCAAATGGAAAGAAGGGAAGAGTGGTCTCATTCTTATGGGTGACATACCCAGGGGAAGAATGGCCTTATTATAATGGGTGACCTACCCAAGTAAAAAAAGATGGAGAATGGTCTCATTCTAATGGGTGACCTACCCAGAAAAAATGGTCTCATTGTGATGGGTGACCTACCCAATTGGAAAAGGGGAAGAGTGGTCTCATTCTTATGGGTGACCTACCCAGGGGAAGAATGGCCTCATTATAATGGGTGACCTACCCAAGTAAAAAAAGATGGAGAATGGTCTCATTCTAATGGGTGACCTACCCAGAAAAAATGGTCTCATTGTGATGGGTGACCTACCCAATTGGAAAAGGGGAAGAATGGTCTCATTCTTATGGGTGACCTACCCAGGGGGAAGAATGGCCTCATTATAATGGGTGACCTACCCAAGTAAAAAAAAAATAGAGAATGGTCTCATTCTAATGGGTGACCTACCCAGAAAAAATGATGGTCTCATTATGATGGGTGACCTACCCAAGTGGAAAGAATGTGAAAAACGGTCTCATTATGATGGGTGACCTACCCAAATAGAAAGAATGTGAAGTGCGGTCTCATTATAATGGGTGACCTACCCAGATGGAAGATAGAAAAAATATGGAGTGGTCTCATTGTTATGGGTGACCTACCCAGGTGGAAGATAGAAAAAATATGAAGTGGTCGTGTTATAATGGGTGACCTACCCAGGTGGAAGATAGAAAAAATGTGAAGTGGTCGCGTTATAATGGGTGACCTACCCAAATGGAAGATGGTGACTTACCTAGCAAAAAGACTTGGTTGGAGCAGTCCTGACAGGACAAGGCTGACAAACGGCGCTTCCTGATTGCAAGGTTTACTTGAAGACTCCTCTTGATGATGGGGTTAATCTCCTCTTTTCTTTGAGATTCTCCTATTGGCAGGGTTCATCTCATTCTCTTCTCGTTTCAGGATCTAAACCGATTCTTTCATCATCAACTCAATGATTCTTTCTTTGTCCACAACCTTGCTGGATTTCATTGAGGATCTTTCTGTAACAAATCACAAGTATGTGCAATGCTTTGAGGTTAGATGACATGCATGCATCCTTACCTGATGTGAAATATAGGTCCCCCCCCTTTGATGATCCATCGTCATAGGGTGCTTTTGTTTGCTAACCAAGGCCTTCTTTGGTCTTCCCATGTACTAGCTCATTCGTATGCTAGCCTTCCACTCACATGTAAGTGCAGTGCCCATCTCGGGCTGTCTACGACGATTACTGCTCTTGTTGTTTATCAAGCTTGACTCTGCCCCCAAGTGTGGTGTTGCTTGATTCATCATGAAGGATTTTATCTCCTTTGGATTCTTCTGAGAATTATCCTCTGATTGGTTGTGTGCATCATGCCAACCCATCAAGATTGTTAATCAGTCATGAACTTGCCTCCAGTTGAAACATACCCTTCAAGTATATGTTATCATCAACCTTCTTGGAAACTATCAAGTCATCTGAGCATGCATCTCATAGCTTGCAGTAAAAGGCTCATCGTTGTAAGCTCAATGTTCTTCTCCATGGATTCTTCTCAGCTTGTCAAATCAGATCATGAAAGGAAATGTGTTGGCATCATCAATGATGTTCATCACCCATATTCATGCGGTGAAGTGTACATTTGAGCTTCAAAGCAGATGGTCCCACAGTCAGTCTTGGTGGGTGCATCTTTCCAACATTCATTCAAATGCAACTATGCGATAACATCATTCAAAAGTCATAGCCATATTGGAGATGATAAACCAAGATGAAAATATAAAAATATCCTTCAAATGCAGCGTTGCTCATCAATTGCTGCTAAAATTCACTATATCACAGACTGTTTTTAAACAATATTGCCCCGTGCAATGATTTGAATGCTCGTTCTGCTGATTAGCTTTCTTTAAACATCATTGTCCTCAGTGCATTGATTCATCATTTGATCATCTTTCATTGCCCCCAGCTGATCTGAATACTATTTGTTTTCCTTCTCTGGATCCACTGTATTGCTCCAAGGTGGTCAACTTTTCAAGGAGTCTCGAGAAGTGTTGATGTCATTTCTATCAAGGATTTTGCAAACTCAATCGATGCTTTTGTTTGACAACATTTCTTGTTTTGGAATCAAATCTCATATTTCAAAGATCATGTCTATTCATGTCTAATTATTGAAATGAAATCAAAGAGATATCAGTTTTGGAAAAGATCTTTTGAAAATCAAGCTTTTTGGTCAAAGACCCAACACACACTATTCAATATAGTCCTTTGATTGTCTTGTATTTTGAAACAGAAATAACCCTTTGTAAGATTAAAATGACTTTCTTCATGGTTCTTTGTATCAGTTTTAATCTTTGATCTTGGGTATATCTCTTGAGGGTATGTGATGAGGTGACCTTCTGTTAATTTCAAAGAAAACTGGTGACTCAAAGTCAAAACTTGAGGATTCATCAAGAAAGATTGTTTTCCTTTTTTAGCACCAATTTTATCAGTATGCATAATAACCAGTAGCTTAATTCATGAAGCCACGACTCTTATGGAAAAGCTCTTCAAGTTTTGAGAGCGCCATTTATCGGTTCAGATTGCTTACTTGATCAAAAAGGGCTTTTAAAAGCATGTAATGCAGGCTATGGTTCATGGCTTATGAAAGAAAGGAAAATTCAAGCTCAAAAGGTGTTTGAGGGTTTCAAAGACTTAGGATCAACATTAACTATTCATCAATTCTCTTTCTCTTGTTGTCATAGTATAGAAAGTGACATATAACCTTGTTATTCTCAAATATCAGAATTCTCTTAACATAGGTCATAACCAAATCCAACTTTTCTTTGATGAATAACCAATCTCAATCATCTGATAACTTCAGGGCTTTATCATGGATGCTAAAGGTCATGGCTTTCACATAGCATTTCTCATAGTTTTCTAACATGCCCCCAGTCTAGGTCTTCTTTCTTTTAACTCACTCTCAAACGTTGAACTTTTGTTCTAAGCCTTCTCTTTCACTTTTGTCTTCTCTTATTTGCCCCCAGTGTGGGGTGTGATCCTAGTCGGGGTTTTCTTGAAAAAAATATTCTATCAGGCTCAAATGGGGACCGCAAGGGATAATATTTCAAGAAATGTGAAAGGATAACAAAGATGGCCTTTTCTCATTTCAAGTAAGGTCGGTTAGAATCGATAAATTTTGACCTCATCCAATGTAATGATTTGGACTTGTAAGCATCATGATTCATAGTCCATGACTACTGAATCCACTACATGTCATTATGCATACTTAAAATTTAGCTACATGATGTGTGGCTCAGTTTCAAGAGGTATGAGTTCAAAATTGTTTGGTCACCTCATGTCATTTTCAAACATCAAGTTATTTCTGCAATCAAAATACTTTTAATCTTCAGGATTGATTAATCTTAATCGCATGTTGGAGCTTGATCAAAATATTTTGTAAAAATACCCTTTGAAAGAAGCATCTCTTGATTTCAAAACAACAGGGAAACAAAGGAAAGACATGTTTCGTTCAAGGATGAGATGTGACCCCAAAACAAAATGCAAGATGGCAAAATCCATAACAAAAATGATTGACAGTTTAACCCCTTCCTAGATCAGCCTCTTTGGCAATATCTCTGTTTTGCCAAGCAATTCCGATCACTCGTCATTCTGAGGATGTTCTGGCGACAAAATGATCGATGACAAGCTCCTTCACAGATTCCTCTCGTCTTTTGCTCACCAACTTCCGGACTCGATTCTTGCAATTGTTCAATTGAAATGGCTGAGGACCCCACCATGACATCACATCTCTTGTCTGGATTATACCACCTAAAAAACAGTGGTTGGATGGGATCTGTCAGAGTCAGGCAAAAGTCTGGAATCTGGCAGATGCTGGTAAATAAAACCCACATGGCAAAGGAATGTCTATCTTTGGCAAAGACATTGGAGTAGTTGATGCTTGAGCAAGACTTGACTAGGCAAAATAACTGAAGTTTCTCAATTGAGAGTCATCTTCTGATTCAACTCTCATCACTATCATGGAATCCATGGTAGATCCTTCAATCTTTCCTCTCTTGATAGCTAGCTCAATTCTTTTGGCAATCCACACAACTTCATGTCAATATTTCAATGTTGTTGTGGTTGGTTGAGGGTTGTTGGAAACCTTTCAACAGCTTGGTAATCTTGGCAGCGTATAGAATCATGCAGCGCTATCACTGTCAATGTGTGAAATGATGCATTGTTTTTATTGGAGGAGAAACTGCTGAATATGAAACTCCTTTGTCTCCTCTTCGATCCCTCACTGACAGTGCAGCAAACAGACACCTGTAGAGGGAGCTCTGCTCTGTTGAAGTTTCAATCTTCTTTCTATTTTTCAGCCGAGGTCTGTCTCTTTTCCCTACTTTTGCATTTTCAAACTAACATCGATGAGAGAAAATTATAGATGATCAAAAACTACTGCATCCCTTCTTGGACTCTCCACTTGTAGATCTACAAACCGATTTCTGCAGAGAGAGCTCTGCCATGGTGAAGTTCTATATTTGCTCCTGTTTTCTAGCTCAAGTCTGGCTTTTCTGCCTACTACAGTGTTTTGATGCTGAAACTGGTGGGGTAAGTTTTCATATCGTTTGGAACTACTACATCCCCTCTTGCATTCCCCACTTGCAGAGCCATAAACGGGTTTTTGTAGAGAGAGCTCTGCCACGTCAAAGTTCGATGACTGGTCATGTTTTCAGACTAGGTCTGACTCTTTGGCCTACTCCAGTGTTTTAGTGCTGAAACTGATGAGCCAAAGTTTTGTATCGTTTGAAAGTACTGCATCCCCTCTTGCATTCCCCACTTGCAGAGCCATAAACGGGTTTTGGTAGAGAGAGCTCTGCCACGTCAAAGTTCGATGATTGCTCATGTTTTCAGACTAGGTCTGACTCTTTGGCCTACTCCAGTGTTTCAGTGCTGAAACTGATGAGCCAAAGTTTTGTAGCATTTGAAAGTACTGCATCCCCTCTTGCATTCCCCACTGGCAGATCTCCAAACAAATCTCTACAGAGAGAGCTCTACAACGTAGAAGTTTGATGTCTGTTCATGTTTTTCAGACTAGGTCTGGCTCTTCAACCTACCACGGTGTCTTTGTGCTGAAACTGATGAGAGATTTTTATAGCATATGCAACTTATAAATCCCCTCTTGCATTCCCAACTTGCAGAGCCATAAACGGATTTTTGTAGAGAGAGCTCTGCCACATTGAAGTTCAACGTCTAATCATGGTTTTTTTTTTTTTTTTTTTTGCTGCTGAACTGGAATTAAGCTCACAGTAAGGGTAACCTCCAAGAAGGCTAACGCACCATGCACAGAAGGCTAGTAGTTATTTGGTGCCATTGAAAGATGTGGAGGCGATGGACAATCAACAGGGTAATTGACCGAGAACAAAAGTTGTCATTAGTTATGACTGAAGGCATTGTTGTCGTTGTTCATGACTGCAAAGGAGAGGTGCAGCTTCAATGGGACGTGGACGAGCAGTGTTCCCACAGAAGATTGTGCAAACATTCCCTTTCCATTTGATGCTCAACACTTGTTCAAGCAGATCTGAGCCTAGCTACTTCCCCTTTGATACTCTCAACTTTCTTTGTGATAATGAGCCTCTATCTGATATCTTTCTTCATTTCCATCATCTTTTTCAATCACGTGTAGCAAACCTCGGACAGGGGAACCTATTTTCCCTCATGGTACATGCATGATAAATGTATGAACATGTAATCTATATGAAGAACTCGCCCTTCGAGGGGTGACATATGGTCGTAACTCTTGTATGATGAAACAAGAATCTTGTTCTTGTCCAAACTTTACAATGAAAATTTCTAAGTGACGGCCATTGGGTCACCCGCAAGTCCTGAATTCAAGATGCTTCAAGAAGGGCTTGCTCAAATGCAAAACAACTATTTACGAAACATACATCCTAACGGCAGGTTCTAATCTTTTTAAGTGAGACAAGAGGTAGGTTTACTACTTGGTCTCTAAAAAGGGTCTCTCGTTGTCCCAGTGATCGCCCTTGTAAAGACAATATGGGGGTTCAGCAGATAGTGGGATGGCACATGTACCAATCACTATCAGTCTAAACACTCAGCAAAGAGTTGGGGTTTACACAAACTTAAACCTTGACTCAAGTCATAAGGCAAGCTGCTAGTCCCCCACCTAACCTGGAGCTTGTGTGTACTAAAAATAAATACAAGTGATGCATGAAACAATTCTAAAAATGCATGGATAAAACAAAAATAAAACAAGACAAAAATGCTAAAAAACTTAAACACATCAAATACACAAAGCTTAGTCCGATATCGTCAGAAACAATACCTTCCCCAGTGGAGTCGCCATTCTGTCGCACGGCAAAAAATCCACGCGGCGTCTGCTGGCGATTTTTCTTTTGTCGTTTGATTTGATTGGTTCGTTGGAGTCGCCACCTAGTATTTAACTGAAGGCTACTAGGAAACCCGGGTACTGGTCTTATCAGAGATTTGCGGGTAAGGGACTGGTTGTGGTTAGGGAAGGTATTAGCACCCCTAACGCACCCTACCTGAGGTAAGCTGCTTCGTGGACTTGATGTGTTAAAGAAGTTTTAAAAATTCAGTTCTTTCATCGAATTTTAGAAATACGACTTACATGTAAGTTCATAATTCTTTATCCGTGATCAAATCAAAATATTAAATTCTTCTTTATTCTTACAATTTTATCATACAAAAAAAAAACATTCATAAACAAAGTACAAATCACACATTTCCTTTTCACTATACTTTTCTTTTCTTTCTTTTCCTTTTCTTTTTTGGTTCTTTTTATACATCACATTACAAAATTATAAAAAATTAAACACTAAACAAAAATTACATTACATAATTTAAAATTACAAAATAATCCCTAAACTCCAGAAATTGCAGGGAAGGACTTCTGCAAGCCGGAACAGTGTCGCAGGAACAGTGGCGGCGCGTGGGTTCACGCGCCGCCGCCAAAAACTCCAAAAATCAGGGGATCTGGAATGCCTTCTTCCCCTCTGTCTTCCTAAACCGGCGGTGACCTGCAAAAACACCAAAAAACGCAACAAACAAGTCTGTTTTGGCCTTGTTTTCAGATCGGCTCCTCTTCCTTCTCCTTGTTCAGATCTGCTGCTCTCTCTGCAAGTTTTCTTTTGTTTCCTCTTCTTCTGCTTCTGCTTCAGGTCTGTGGGCGCTGCTGGGTTGCTGTGGAGCTGTTGTCGTCGTGGGACTGAGAGAAGGCTGGGAAGAAGACAGCGGGGCTGCCGCTGTGTTCGGCCTGAGGAAGCAAGGAGCTGCTGCGGGGCTGGTCTCCTGTGTCAGTGGCTGTTGCTGTTTAGGAAACAAAAGGGGAAGCAGACGTTGCTGGTGGGGAAGGAGCTGGTGGATCTGTTTCTTCGGGCATGGAGATCGGCTGCTGCTGCTGGCCTCTGTCGGGTGGAGCTGGAGACCGTGAGAAGGAAATGGGGAAATGTTGGATGTGCTCTGGACGTTGATTGTTGTCAAGAGGGAGAAGGAAGGCTGTGTCGGTTTTGGGAGAGCTGTGAGGGGAAGAGGCAGAGGTGAAAGGTCCAGTGGTGGTGGCTCAGGCGAAGAAGGAGATGGGAAAGTCTTTTGGGGGCTATTTTTGTGCTCCCTGGTGCTCTTTTAGGCAAGGGAAAAGGCCAAACTCTGGCTGGTTTCGGGAGAAGGAAAATGAGGAGAGGCAGGGGGTTTTGCCGTGGCTTTGGTTCTCCTTGTTTCTGGCCAAGGGAGGGGGCAGCCTTGTGAAGGAGAAGATGATAAAAATCTGAGCAGGATGGGGGGTCTCTCCAAGGCTGGCGGCCAGAAATGAAGAAGAGGGAGGGGGCTGGCGGCTGCTGCCTAGGGTGCAGGAGAGAAAAAAAGTTCAGCTCTTAGGGGTTTTTTTTGGTTGCTTTCTTTAATTGCAAAATTGCCCCCCCATTTGTTTGAGTTGTGGACCAGTATTTATAGGTAAAATGTTGCATGGATCTCAAAATTGGTCCCTCAACTTTCTTTTTTTTTGTAAATTTGATTTTTCTTAATTTTTTTGTATTTTTTGAAAACGAGCAATATCAACGTCGACTCAATGAAGAAAATCAATGATTTTAAAAATAACGCATTAAAATTTGAACGCGTTCCAAATGTCTTTCAAAAATTTAAATTCTTTTGAGACGATGCTAAAAATGCTAAAAACGATGCAAATATATTAAAAATGTATTTTTTGGATTTTCAATGTTTTTCGCTATTTTTGGATTTTTCTGAAAATTTATCAAAACATGGGTCAAAAATTGGGTAGCAACATTGATTAATGCAGCATTTGAAAATGAAATACTTAGCTTCATGGATGGTCACTCTTGTTGTAACTAAATATTTATATTAGTAAAAGATGTTTCCAAAACTACATTTAGATGTTTTGATTGACTAAGGATGTATAAATGTGTGGTAATGCCCTTTAGACTGAAAAATGTTGGTGCAATATACCAAAGGGCATTAAACTAGATCTTTTATGCTATGACAATCACAATATAAAGTTTTACATAGATTATATTATGGTTAAGTTAAAATAAAAATCCACTCACATAAATGAACTACTTTAAAGGAGAAAAAATCTAAAAAAATAAAATACAGTTTTGGGTTGCAATGGGGTAAGAATTTAATTTATAGTTGATCAAAAAATCATGCAGGTATACAATTTAAGGTTTAATTGAACAAAATTGGAAGAAAGGGCTAAAATTATAATAAGTGCACAAATTGAAAAACCAATTATCAAGAAGAAAGAGATGGCAAAGTTTGGAAGTCTAATTAATTGAATTGAGGTCCTAATTGAGGAGAAAAAATAGAATTGATAGCAAAATTGGCTAAACTTGCAAGCCAATTATCAAAGTAAAAGAGATGGAAAAAAGATGATGATGTGGTAGTATAAAGACAAGTATAAAAAGGTTGTAAGATCATATTATATTGATTTTTTCACATCAGAAGAAGATATGATAAGGGAAAAAGATGATGTGGTAGTAATAATGAGATCAATGTGAAGATTCAGGCTAGAAGTGGTAGATAAAGATGAAAAGGACACAAGTGAGTAAGTGATAACTTGACGAGAGGAAAGCGAGAGGGACTTGGAAGAATAGGACGAAAAGGTAAAGAATTCAAAACATGTTGGTTTTTGTTACGAAATAAACATAAATAAGAAGACTAAAAAGAAAGATTGTGAAAGAGCTTGAATAGAGGTTGGGTAACCCAATTGGTAGAAGTAGAGCTTACCTCCAAAGAAGATTGAGAGGGGAAAACATTATTTAGACTAAAGGAATTAAAAAAAAATGATGATTCATAAAAAGTATAATGATGAACAACATAGATATGGTGAGAATGAATGTTCATATACTAGTAATTGATATGAAGTGAACTATAACCTTATAAGATACATGATAAGGATCGTAAAACCATTTTTTAATGATTGTATGGTCAAATATAGGGAAATTATAAGCATCCAAAAACTTTAAGTAAAGTATAGTGAGGAAAAAGTCAAAGTATCATTTCAAATGTTGCTTTAAAACATAAAATTAAAGTTGGCATTTAATTAATAAGATGTACAATGGTTTCAAGGGCACATAACCGAAAGGTAAATGGAAAGGATGTTTAAATAAGATGTGTAAGTCCTGTCTCAATAATATACTAATGATGGCATTCATAATTCTTCTTTACTAATGAGTATGAAATATGAGCGAAAATGATACGATAAATAATACTAGAATTGTAAAAAAAAGGTGTGAAGTATTTTAAATTCACTATTTGACTAAATTCATTTGTTTTTACCTTATATGTTAAATCAAAAGGTGTTAAATTTATAAGCTTTTAATACAAGTATGAAATTGATTCTCAACAAGTTTTTAAAACTAAATAAAAATATCATAAACTTTTGATTTAACGTATAAGGTAAAAACAAATGAATTTAGTCAAATGGTCCACAAAATGACAAAACAACCTTTCAACCAAGAAAATAGAGAAAAGACCCAAAACATTACTAAAGCTTAAATTTACAGGAGAAATATTAGTATGTTTTAAAGGAAATAAAGTTGATCTACTGGATTAGCCCATAAGAGGAGAAGTACAATTGAAATTGAAAGAAGATGATAACACATAAAAAAAATGTATTGGAAACTAAATGTCACAATAAATATTAATGAGGATGACCAAAATGATGATGTCAAAGTTCATGTGACACATGAATAGCAAGAATGGTATATGAACTAGGCAAAAAAGGACATAAATGATGTAAATACCATTTTAAACGGTGCTTGAAAAAAGGATAGCCTTAGAAGTGCAATCCTTGGGAAGAAAAAAAAGACCATAGAACTTAAGAAAAAAACATTATTATGAATAAAAAATTATTCCATAAAAGTTAAGAGTTCGTTATATCAAAAACATGTATGATAGATGTAAACTTTCTATTAGAATTTTTCCAGAAATGTAAAATAAATTAGATAAAAGATTATTATAATATGTCTAGATGGTTGTGAATAGAAGATGAAGAGGTTAAGGGCATTTCAGAATAAATTTATGGAATGATTTTTGGTGATAGAAAATTATTGTTCAATAAAATGAATATAATAAATTGAGAAAAGAGTTAAGAGGGTAAAAGAAGAATGGTTTATGGTTAAAGTGATACATTAGTCCAAAACCAGAAACAATCTAGCCATTTTAAGAAATGACTAAACCAATTTAAATAAAATGAACAGATCATTTTTCAAAATGTTCAGACCGTTTTGGCTACTGCCTAGATTATTTATACGGGGACCAGTAGTAAGAGAAATGGTTTCCTCTTTTGTTTCCTTTCTTTGCCTTTTCCTTAAAAAAATCTCATGAAAAATCAAGTGTGAATAGAGTGTATAGAAGTTTAACGAGAGAAAACATTTAACCTAAGGATTTAAGAAATGGCTAAACCGATTTAAATAAAATGGACAGACCATTTTGGTTACTGCCCATATTATTTATACAGGGGGCAGCAGTAAAAGGAGACCATTTTGGTTACTGCCCATATTATTTGTTTCCTTTTCTTTGCCTTCTTCTTAGAAAAATCTCATGAAAAATCAAGTGTAAATAAAGTGTAGAGAAGCTTTACAAGAGAGAAAACACTTAACCTAAAGATTTAGGAGGAAGGTTCTAAAGAGAGAAAAATAAGAATCCAAAAGAGAAAGAAGAAGGGTGCTAGAAATCTCAACTAGTTGCATTTTTAAACTCAAATTTTCACTGGATAAGGGACACTAAACTTGAAAATGCAAACCTCAATACATTCAATTAAGAATTGATGCTAAAATCATGAATTATGTATTAGAATTACAATAGAAGTTTGGGGAAAATGCAAATTGATTATAAATTGAATCAATTGGGTTAGAATAACTTGTAATGGGTGTTAAATTAGGAAGAATTAATGAAGAAAGCATGGTGACCTTAAAGGCATTTATAGTCGGCCAAGAGGGAACCAATTAATGTGTAATAGAAATGTGTTTGCTTAAATGAATTGTGATTTATCAATCTATAATATTGTGTGGGAGATGATTTTAGATAAGTTTAGTTATATTATATAACATGATTGAATTAGTTATGTTATTGTGAATTGAAACTTTAGGGATGGTTTTTAAACTTAGAGGTGAAAATTATTGTGATGTATTGATTTTTCATGTTAGGGAGGAATAAATGGAAAAGATTTTTGAATAAATCATGGTATAAGGAAGTTATGGTACCGACCATATTATATTTGAAAAACAAAATTTGTCTAATTCAATAAGGTTGTTGATCTGTGAAATGATTGATGGTATTAATGTATAGATGAAGGTTTATAATGGAAAATATACATTTTATCTTATTTATACTATTGTTAGTGTGAAGTGTGATAAATGTTTGGGATAAATTGAAAGTGTATATGATTATACTAATTTTTGTGAAATATAGTATATGTGTGAATTCCTACAATGAGTATGTTTTCCTTGAAACAGTTTTGACTATTTTGAAATAAATGTGAGTTTGGTTGATTGGTTTTAGAAGGTTGTATGTGTGATGTTATAATGTAAATAATATGACTATGGTTGTTTTGAATTGGGAGAAGTCAAATAAGAATGTTGATTTATCATAAAGTCGTAGAAAAAAATAAATAATAATAATGTAGTATACATGTTGATACATGAGAGGTCTCGGGAGTTGTGCAGTAATAAGGAGGTACAACGATAGCTTTGACAATATGTAGTTGTTTAACACTTCAATCCTTTTATTTATTAAGTTTTAAAGAGTATATCAATGGTCAAGGTAGAAAAGTGTTTTGATTTCATGCGAAAAAAAATATAAGGAATGAACTAGCTTTCTGTTAATGTGACTAGCGCCTGGTAATAGATGAAGGAACTAGCTTCTCGGTAATGGGACTAGCGCCCAGTAATTGGTGGAGGAATTAGTTATTCAGTGAAGAAACTAGTGCCTAGAAAATGAGTAGAGAGACTTAATTGCCCGGTGACGAGTTATTTTCTAGAAATGGGAAATGAAAGTATACACTCAGAAGAGGTGAGAGTATATCTGGAATAGGTTAGTAACATTGGGTCTAGGATGACTCAAATTCATAATATGTTAGTTAGGATCAATTGGTTTGTAATAGAAATTATGGATAGTGACATAATACAATGAAAATTAAATGAATATGTGTATTTCTTTTGTAATGTAATTCTGACTTGTAAATAATGAGAATCCTTAAACTTACTAAACTATTTAAATTAGAATATGTTTATAAACTTTTATGATATTACAACTCCTTTGGTATTATAAAATTATGAATGAATGTAATTAATATATGATGCTTTAATATAAATTGCATATTTGTATACTTATAATAAATGAATTATGACGTTGGAAATGTTAGAGGATGAGATTAGAGGTTATTCTAATCCATTGATATGATTATGTCCAAGATGATTGGACAATGTTTGAATTATGTTTTGATGAATATTTAAGTGAAATAGGTTCTAGTCGATAATTTGGGATCTCATGGTATAAGGAAGACTGCTAAAATTTTAGCAGATTTTCATAATTGAAAATGTATAATACTTGAATATAAAAAAAAAGTCACCTAATAAATGGTATAATCATAAGTAAATTATGTGGAAACTGCATGTATATATTAAGATTGTTACATGTGGGATGATGATAAATATAAGGTGTAAACATGTGTGTGAATACAAGAATAACTAATAGTATATATTAAAAGACCTTAACCATTCACTATTTTAAAGTGATCTAAACAAATATATGACTCTATATATAAGAGGTTAGTAATATTTGGAGTGACAGGATGAGTGGCTCTAAAATCTAGGTGTTAATCAAGAGAATCAAAATTGTCAACGCTAGTAGCTAAATTTGTCGACATTACTGATTTCATTAACCCAAATGACCACAATCTATGCCTACCTCTAAACCAATCATTAATATTGCCTTTAGGAAAAGTAAGGGCACTTATCACTATTAGTTAAGGTGTAATGGAACGAGTAAGGTGAGCTATTAGATAAAAGGTTTTGGCATCACTGTTTTGCTAAATAAAAAGGTGATGAAAAGTGTTTGTATTGATAAACTAATGGCTTAATAGTAAAGAGTACAGTTCATTAAAAGATATCAATTTTGCTTGAGAAGTAAAAGTAGTTACAAGATCTTTAAACTCTACATGAAGCCCTTTGAATATGTAAAGGTTAAAGTTTGAAGGATCAAAAGGTTTACCAACAACTTTGAGTTTATCTTCATATGTTTTTCCATATCGTAAATGGGTTTCTTTAAACTCTACATGAAGCCCTTTGAATAGGTGAAGGTTAAAGTTTGAAGGATCAAAAGGTTTACCAACAACTTTGATTTTATCTTCATATGTTTTTCCATATTGTAAGTGGGTTGCAACATGACACGATCAAAGAGTTGATGTCTTATCCCAAGTGCAGGAGTGTCAAAGTAATAAATAATCCAGCAAGACCGGGGTCGAACCATAGAGAGGTGAATTGTATAAATTACAAATAAAGAGAAAGATTTGAAGAAAATAATAACAAAAAAGGAGTTGAAGAGAGTTTTGGGATGTGATATTGGTGTAAGGATTAAACAATGATAAAACTGATGTCAAGGTTAGAGGATCCACTAATGGTATTTCAAATAAATGTAATATAAACTCTTTTTATTATGCAATTGGAAACCACACACAAAGGAGGTTCCAATAAGATGATTTATCGTTATTAGCTCATTATAAATTATTAACATGATCGTATTAATCATCTTATCTAAATAACACCATACTTATAAATATCATCAGGCATTCATGTTGCTAGCTTATGTTAACAACAAATCAAGATCCTATCATAACAACGATGTCAGTCAAAAACTATGAAGGATCAAGCATTTGATGTACCAAGTGTTATACAACACAAATCTAGATTAATCATTTACCAAGCAAGGTATTAAGAATTATTAAGATAAAAAGATAAGACATGTTAATAACAAACTTTCTTGGATATAAACATTAAAGTCCATATTGAGTTTATATTATACTTATTCTAACACCACTAGTGAAACCTTTTCACCTTGACATAAGTAACTTAGCTAAACATAATGAAGAAGAAGAACATAAATAAACAAGATAAGAATATGATTATGACATAAGTTAACTAAGTATATGAAAGGAAATGAAAAGGCATAAACAAGAGATTAATATAACATGAAAGAAAACTTGAATATCACAAAGATATAAAGAGAGAAAGCAAGAACATGGATTTAATCTGAAAAATAATATGACTAAATACATGGCAAATGCTTCCTTTTATAGGCTAAGATTCAGAACTATTGATTAGTAGGCAACCATTGATTTGGTGGCTGGTTTTTGACATTGTTGGCTGCTGGTTCTTGATATTGTTGGCAGTTTTTTGATATTATTGGCTGCTAGTTCTTGATATTATTGGTAGATTTTTTATATTGCTGGTTGGCCAAAACGTCATTGCTAACATCAGAATTTGAGCCCTTTGTTCCATGAAAGTCGTGGGCAATTATCTCAGCTTTCCAAAAAAAAAAAACAGAGCTCATTTGGACTTCTAGAACTCAAGATATGAGCTGAAAACCGAACAATGTGTGAGCTGCAGGACAAGTTCCGACTTCTCCGTTTCCGTTTGAAAACGGCAGAATTGAGTCTTGAACTCTTCATGAAAATTTTAGGTCTATATCTTATCTTTCCATCCATATAAAGTGGACCTAAATCCGAGTTCTATAACTCCAGTTATGATCAAATAACCGAATGGTGTTCCAGTTTGGAATTGAACCAGCATCTCTTCTCTTAGCCTAGTCCTCTTTTTGTCTCTTCACTTTCAATAGTTAATCACATCAATCAATCCTTTGAATTGTGAGATATATCTGCATTCAAAACAAGCATTTACCAAAAATTAAAGATATATTATATTGTCAGACTTGTTATTATAAAACATGCTTTAGTTAGGGAATTTAACGATACTTTAGTGCAATACGATGATATAAAGCCTTAATGAGAATGCATTTTTAAGTACTAATCACAACACTTTTGTCAGGTTTTTAAAGCAACTCAATCAAGATAGAGTGCATAAATATAATGCATGTTATAGAGCGAAAGGCTAGTGTCGATGCTAAAATGATTCAAATGACACGAGATGTAGTAAAACCAATAATTAAATATAGTAACTTAATGGAGAAAGAGGCAAATATTTTATTCATAAGTAGTTAATCATGTTGTACCCATATGATATAAAATGGATTGATTTTTATGGTGTTATTAATGATAATGGTTTTGGTAGGACATGAGTGGCTACCATCAATGGATTTAAATAAGTCATGACCTATCAAAAAATATTGGACTTGTGCTTTTTAAAAGATTTAGTTGTTGTTTGTAAGATTTAAAGAGAGATATCGGTAAACATGTTGAAGGCTATAACTATTATGGATTGGTAGTATGAAGCCTATGCCATTAGAATTGCAAAAGGGTGGTAGACCCAACATACAGTTTGTTGTTGGTTGTGATGTAAAAGAGATTTTATGGAGGAGATTGATTTTTTAAAGTAGTCATGCATGCAATAATTCAATAGGTTATGATGTCATAACTAAACAATAAAAAGACTTAACCTGAAAGAAAGGGAATAAATTGTTATGAGTTATAATTTTGTAGTTGTTGTCTTGTATTCTTTTCAATGATAAATATGAAAAACTACTTATAACATCCTATAATTTGGTCAAAATTGCACTTGCCTACCGAGTTTTGAAAAATTACACTTTACATCATGAACTTTATATGCATGTTAACACTTAACATTGATTAGTACTTAAAAGTGCATTTTTATCAAGGTTTTATATCATCATTTTGCACTTGAAGTATCAATAACTCCTTAACTAAAGCATGTTTTATAATAACATATCTAATTATATAAGATACCTTTAATTTATGGTAAATGTTCATCTTAAATGCAGGCCTATCACATAAATGAAATAATTGATTGATGAGTTGAAGTACTGAAATTGAAAGGACAAAGAGATGGCCACACTTAGAAAAGAGATGTTGGTGCAGTCCAAACTGGAACACTGTTCGGTAATTGGGTCATATCTGGAGCTGTAGATCTTGGATTTAGGTCCATTTTATATGGATAGAAATATAAGACATAGGCCTACAACTTTCATGTGGAGCCCAAGATTTAAAAAGGCCGTTTTCAAGTCCAAATTGTAGCCATAACGAAGAAGTCTGAATCTGTCCTGCAGCCCAGACACTGTTTAGTGTTCAGCCCATATCTCGAGTTCTAGAAGTTCAAATGATCTCAAATTGTTACCCTGGAAAGATGAGACAATTTCCTAGAACTTTCATGATTTAAGTTTGTTCAAATTATGACGTCATCAATGACCTTTTTGGCAGACAAGAAGATAAAAATTGTTACCAAGTCAAGATGTGGCCATCAACTAGTCAACAAATCAATAGTTCCGAATTTTGGCCTATAAAAGGAGGCATTTGCCATGTATTTAGGCATCTTGGTGTTCAGATCAAGATCATGCTCTTGCTCTCTCTTTTGTAATACTTAAGTTTTATATTAATCTCTTGTTTATGCCTTTCATTTCCTTTTCTTTACTTAGTTAACTTCTTTCTCATTTATGTTCTTATCTTGTTTATTTATGTTTCTTTCTTTCATTATGTCTAGCTAAATTAATTATGTCAAGGTGAAAAGGGTACACTAATGGTGTAAGAATAAGTATAATATCAACTTAACATAGACCTTAATCTTGGATACTAACATGCTTTATATTTGTTATCTTATTCACTTTTAATACTTTGCTTGTTAAATGGTTAATCTAAATTTATATTGTATAACACTTGGTACAACAAATACTTGGCACTTTCATAGCCCATACTGTATGGTATAACCGACACCTGAGCTATGAAAGGAACTTGATTTGTTGTTAACATAAGTTATAATCATGAATGCCTGAAAACATTTACAAGTATTAGCATTATTCGAATAAGATAGCTAATGTAATCATGTTAACAATTTATAATCTGATTGGAACCTCCTTGTGTGTGGTTTCCAATTGAATAATAAGAGTTTATACTATACTTGTTTGAAATACCATTAGTGGATCCTCTAACCTTGACATTTGTTGTTATCATTGTTTAATCCTTACGTTAATCTTTCATCTCAAAGTTCTCATCAACTTCTTCCTCTTCTTCTTCACTATTATTATTATCGCTATTATTATTATTATTATTGTTGTTGTTGTTGTTGTTGCTTATAATTTATACAAGTAACCTCCATGTGGTTCGACCCCGGTCTTGCCGGGTTATTTATTACTTCGACACTCCTGCATTTGGGAAAAGACATCAATCTTTTGGTCGTGTCAAGTTTTTGGCGTCGTTACCGGGGAGGTAAATTCTTGTACAAATTATAGTATTTGTTTTATTTTCTCTTTTTACTTTTCTTGTATTTAACTTTGTTTCTTTGGTGTTGTTTCCTTTTCTTTTGTTTTCTTCTTCCTTTTATTCTCTTTTTACACGTGCATGAGAGTTTGGTCACGTACATTAA
The DNA here is from genome assembly GCF_951802175.1 of Populus nigra. Lineage (NCBI taxonomy): Eukaryota > Viridiplantae > Streptophyta > Magnoliopsida > Malpighiales > Salicaceae > Populus > Populus nigra. The sequence goes on along the minus strand of NC_084866.1, from coordinate 8,273,939 downwards.
GTGGTAGACTTTGTAGGGTATCCTCATCATTTTCAGAAAATATGGCCGAAGAAGATAACCAATCACTTCATAATTAAAATAATGAGAATATTCGAGTTAGAACACTTAGAGACCACATGAATCCCACAAGAACAAGTGCACCCTCATGCATAGTTTTTCCTCCTAATGCATCTCATTTTAATTTTAAGACAGGCATTATTCAACTTTTACCATCTTTTCATGGCTTAGATTTAGAAAATCCATACTTGCATTTAAGGGAATTTGAGGAGGTTTGCAACACGTATAATGACTCAAATTGTAGCATGAACACCATTAGATTAAAGCTTTTTCCTTTTTCATTAAAAGATAAAGCTAAAATATAGCTATAAAATTTGAGACCTGGATCCATTCATGCTTGGGATGAAATGCAAGAACAATTTTTAAAGAAGTTTTTTCCATCCCACATAACAAACTCTTTCAAAAGACAAATCATTACTTTCTCTCAAAAACCAGGAGAAACATTTTACCAATGTTGGGATAGGTATCGAGACTTGCTTAATACTTGCCCCCATCACGGTTTTGAAACATGGAGATTAGTTTCACATTTTTATGAAGGGTTAACTCCTAGAGATAGGCAAATGGTTGAATTGATGTGCAATGGAACTTTTGAGGATAAAGACCCTAATGAAGCAATGGAGTACTTAGATTTGCTAGCTGAAAATGCACAAAATTAGGACACCACAGGTACTTATGAGGCACCAAGTAAAACCCAACCTCATACATCTAGTGGGGGTATGTACAATCTTAAGGATGATCATGACCTCCAAGCTAAGTTTGCATCTTTAGCTAAAAAAGTCGAAGCACTAGAATTGAAAACGAGTGGTCAATTAAAATCTGTTCAAGACATTGCGTGTCAAATCTGTGAAACCAATGAACATTCAACCAATGACTGTCCAACCTTACCTTCTTTTAAAGAATGTCTCCATGAACAAGCCCATACATTAAACAGTTTTCAAAGGCCTAATCATAACCCATATTCGCAAACATATAACCCTGGTTGGAGAAATCATCCAAATTTCAGTTGGAAGAGTGAGAACAATAATGCTCAAACTTCACAGCCACCGTTTCAACCACACCATAATTTCCAAAATTCTCATGGATATGCACCTCCTTATGCTCCCCCTCCTAGAAGAAATCTTGAGGAAACATTGCATGCATTTATGGAAAAGCAAGAGGCAATTAACACTCAACTTGCTCAAAGCATGACAGATTTTAAAGATACTCTTACAAAGTTCACATCTGCTCTCAGTTTCCAAGAGAAAGGTAAGTTTCCATCTCAACCACAACAAAATCCAAAGGGGCAACACAATGTAAATGCAAGTAGTTCTGGAAGCCAACACATGGATCAGGTTAAATCAATCATCACTTTTCGTAATGGTAAGGTTATTGAAAAACCCATTCTTGAACCTTGTGAGAATGATGATGAGTCAATCTCTGAGGGTAAGGAAGAGGTTGAATCTGATCATTACAAAGAAAAGACTGATTCTCCGCCAGCACTTCCATTTCCTCATGCCATGACCAAACAAAGGAAAGTCAATCACAACTCTGAAATCTTTGAAACTTTTAAACAGGTAAGGATCAATATACCTTTGCTGGATGCTATTAAACAGGTTCCTTCTTATGCTAAATTTTTGAAAGATCCGTGCACTGTGAAGAGAAAACTGAATGTGAAAAAGAAAGCCTCTTTAGTCGAACAAGTAAGTGCTATTCTTCAAAACAATAATGCATTGAAATATAAAGACCCTAGTTGTCCAACAATTTCTTGCTTTATTGGAGAACATAAAATTGAAAGAGCTTTACTTGATCTTGGAGCTAGTGTGAATTTACTTCCATATTCAGTTTTTCAAAGTCTCAATCTAGGTGAGTTAAAACCAACTTATGTGACTCTTTTACTTGCCGATAGATCTGTAAAAGTGCCTAGAGGAATAGTTGAAGATGTGTTAGTACAAGTCGATAAATTCATTTATCCTGTGGATTTTATTGTCTTAGACACACAACCTGTTGAAGCATGTAATTCATTTCCTGTTATTTTAGGACGTTTGTTTCTTGCAACTTCTAATGCATTGATTAATCGTAGGAATGGACTGATGAAGCTATCATTTGGGAACATGACATTGGAGATGAATATTTTCAACATTTGCAAGCAACCTATAGATGATAATGATTTACAAGAAGTAGATTCTATTAAAGAATTAGTTTATAATCAACTTGAATCTACTTTGAGTAAAATTGAGCAGGATGAATCTGAAGATTTGCAAATGATTTATTCTCAGGAAGAAATCACGGATGAAAAAGACATCGAAAATGTTGATGCGGATCTTTTGTCAAGAGTGACAACAGATTCGACATCCGACATCACACCAATCGATGATTACTTTCCTGATGAATCCTTACTTTCTCTTAGTTCAATGCCTTGGTTTGCTAAAAATATCAATTTTCTTGCTATAGGAGATTCGCCAACTCACTGGAGTACCGAAGACAAAGATAAGTTTTTGAACGAAGTGAAGAAATTTTATTGGGATGACCCTTACTTATTCGAATATTGTCCTAATCAAATATTTCGAAGATGCATTCCTGACAATGAGGTAAGTAATGTCATTAAACTTTGTCATTCTGAAGCATGTAGGAGTCATTTCTCGTCAAAAAAGACAGCTGTGAAAATCTTACAAAATGGATTTTATTGGCTCACCATGTTCAAGGACACACATGCCTTCTGCAAAACTTGTGAAAATTGTCAAAAAGTTGATACTAGTCAAAAAGTTCTGCTTTATAATTCTCAACTCCATTTATTTCCTGGAAAAATAAGATCAAGATGGAGCGGTTCATTTATTGAAAAACATGTGTATCCTTATGGGGCCTTTGATATTGAGAATCCAAAGAATGACAATGTTTCTAAGGTAAATGGACATCGTTTGAAAGCTTACTTTGATAATTTTCCTAGTAAAAATGAATCCATTGGTTTGAATGATCCTGTAGATAAAGGTTGATTATTTTGTTTTTTTTTCTCACATTATTTTGTGTTTCGTTTTGCTAGTTTCTCTAACCCCGGTCAAAAGGCAGATAACGGTACTCCGTGACTTAAATCGGTTCTTTCAGTTTCCCATAATAACTGATATCTGTATATATTTGTGCAATACTTTGCTCTTTCTCTCTTCTTTGAATCTCTTCTCCAATTCTCATTTCAAAATGGACACCATTCTTGAAAAATTGAAAAAGTACTTTCCCGCTCTGCCTCAAAATGCGATTACAAAAATTTACTGTGCTAGGTGTGCAAGATTGAAGTTGTTAATGAATCATGGAATTCCTGAAGATATTCGCTGGCTGATTGAAGCAAAGGTCCGATTATCAGGTGAGCCCTTCAATTCTTTCATTTCACACATGCCTGGAACAGGTAAAAGCACTTTTGCAAAGAAACGTCGTGCAAAACGACTGAAAGTCTGTCACCAATGTGCCAGATGGACTTGTAATGCCACATGTCGTTCTTTAGGAATGGTATCTATAAACCGTGAAGATAAAATACAATTCATTAAGGATGGCCTAAGTAAGGGGTCTTTAGATAATCTTTTGTTGACCCTTGAGACGCATCCTAGTGGAGATGTGCATCGTGCAATTCATGATTTATGGCCCCAATTTCATAAAGAACATGATAGACTTAGTCTTGGGAATCTGACTAAAAAAGACTTTGTTTGCCAGTTTTTAAGAAAACTGGATGGGAAGCCTATCCCCGACCCATAGAGGGCGTTTAAGCCGTTCTTGGACGTAAAACCAAGGGAAGATGTGAGCCACAATCACAACTACCTGTACATACATATGCTTTTTCAAATAAATAAATAAATAAATAAAGAGAGTGTGTGTGTGTGACTCCAACTGGCCTATATATAGGTGATATGATTGCATTTTCAATTCCGCATCTATAAAATCTTGTCTTCTTTCCCTTCATTTCTACTCAACCCTTACATTAGTCAGATATAGAAGCGTGTAGAAATGGCAGGTTCCTCAAGTTCTCACATAAAAAATATTTGTGTTTTCGGTGATCCAGTCCTGGGAAGGAAATAGCTTTTTTAGAAGCAGCAAATCATCTTGGTCAGGTACTAGCTAAGAAAAAGATTCATTTAGTGTATGGGGGAGGTAGCCTTGGGTTAATGGGGGGGTGTGGCAATAGCTGCATTTTTAGGAGGTAGTCAAGTTTTGGAGGTCGTCCCCGAAGCTTTAACAAAAGGGGACATCATTGGAAGAACAATTGGAGAGGAACTACAAATCTCCACAATGTTTGATCGAATGAATACAATGTTTAACCATGTTGATGCCTTCATTGCCTTACCAGGTGGTCTGGGCACATTGGAAGAGATCTTTCATATTTCCTCTTGGGCCCAACTTCACATTTACTATAAACCTATAGGTTTGCTCAATGTTAATGGTTTTTATGATAATGTGTTGTCTTTTCTTGATCAAGCTGTGGAACAGGAATTTCTAACATCTTCGGCACGACAAATCATAATCTCTACTGCTACTGCTGAACAATTGATCGACAAACTACAATCTTTCACCCCTGTAATTGATCCCTCCATGAGTTGCATAAATTGGTCAACTACAAAAAGCCGTAAAAAGCTTAGATTGGATTTGAGCCTTCGTTTGTGAATCCTTGTGTCTTTTGGTTTTATTTCTAGCATAGTATTTTGTTCTGTTATTTCTTATATTTGTTTAAGTGTGTTTCAGGTTTGTCAGTGTTCGTTGTTTCAGGTAATGTCTTCTATACTCTATCTTTCTACCTTAGGACATTGAGGACAATGTCTTGTTTTGGTTGGGGGGAGAGGGTAGTAGTATTTTTTTAAAAAAAAACTAACCAACTAACTGTTTTTGTTTTTTTAAAAAAAAAACCATTTGGCAAAACTGTTATTACTAGGATGGCAGAGTAAGGGGGAATTTTATTGACTCTTGAGACGCATCTTAGTAAATATTTTCTGATGGTTATTTGCAATATTCATAACAAGGCCTATTAGAATACTTCTTGAAATATTCAGGTTTACAAACTCTCACATTGTTATCACTTCATTCTGCTCATATACTCATTTAACAAGTATTCTTAAACCTTCATTTTCACACACACACTTTAACATATGATTGTGGGTTGCGTATTGGATTATTACATTATTTATGTTCTTTTGTTAAAGGTAACAACTAAGGGATAGGGATAGTATATAATTTTCAAAAAAAAAAGAGAAAGAGAAAAAAAAATGATGATAATAAAAACGTAGATAAGTTTGGTTTCGTAGCCTCCCTAACCTAAGCAATTAAGCCCGGAGGGGTGTTTTAACACCTAATACCCTAAAGTCAACTGACTTGGAAGCTATTGGCCCAAAGCTTGTTACATGGGTTAAGGAGAAAAGCTTAAGGGAATCAAACATTGCACTATCTACGTATCAGTATCTGTAACCCGAGTTACTAAGCTCGTAGGGGTGTCTTAACACCTAATGCCCTAAGACCAACTGGTCTGGGAGTCATTAGCCGAAAGCTCGTTACATGGGTTAAAGATGCATTGTGTTTTAAGTTATATATTAAAAAAAAAAGATAATAATCACAACCCAAGGAAGTTAACCTTAAACATTAGAACAAAATATTGTTTTCTTCCAATAAAAGCCCCATCATCTATGTTTCGTAACAAGGAAGGTTTATTAATATTTTGTTTAATAGGTATTGAGCAAATATATAAATTTAATGAGAGTTTGTTTATCTGGATAGATTAATGGAAGTTGAATGATGAATGTCTTGTTTTGTGGAATTTGCAAATTGTTTTTCTATTTTAACGCTTTAATTACTAGGGACTAGTAATAAGCTGGTTGGGGGGTGTGATTAGTACTTAAAAGTGCATTTTTATCAAGGTTTTATATCATCATTTTGCACTTGAAGTATCAATAACTCCTTAACTAAAGCATGTTTTATAATAACATATCTAATTATATAAGATACCTTTAATTTATGGTAAATGTTCATCTTAAATGCAGGCCTATCACATAAATGAAATAATTGATTGATGAGTTGAAGTACTGAAATTGAAAGAAAAAAGAGATGGCCAAACTTAGAAAAGAGATGTTGGTGCAGTCCAAACTGGAACACTGTTCGGTAATTGGGTCATATCTGGAGCTGTAGATCTTGGATTTAGGTCCATTTTATATGGATGGAAAGATAAGACATAGGCCTACAACTTTCATGTGGAGCCCAAGATTTAAAAAGGCCGTTTTGAAGTCCAAATTGTAGCAATAACAAAGAAGTCTGAATCTGTCCTGCAGCCCAGACACTGTTCAGTGTTCAGCCCATATCTCGAGTTCTAGAAGTTCAAATGATCTCAAATTGTTACCCTGGAAAGATGAGACAATTTCCTAGAACTTTCATGATTTAAGTTTGTTCAAATTATGACGTCATCAATGACGTTTTTGGCAGACAAGAAGATAAGAATTGTCACCAAGTCAAGATGTGGCCATCAACTAGTCAACAAATCAATAGTTCCGAATTTTGGCCTATAAAAGGAGGCATTTGCCATGTATTTAGGCATCTTGGTGTTCAGATGAAGATCATGCTCTTGCTCTCTCTTTTGTAATACTTAAGTTTTATATTAATCTCTTGTTTATGCCTTTCATTTCCTTTTCTTTACTTAGTTAACTTCTTTCTCATTTATGTTCTTATCTTGTTTATTTATGTTTCTTTCTTTCATTATGTCTAGCTAAATTAATTATGTCAAGGTGAAAAGGGTACACTAATGGTGTAAGAATAAGTATAATATAAACTTAACATAGACCTTAATCTTGGATACTAACATGCTTTATATTTGTTATCTTATTCACTTTTAATACTTTGCTTATTAAATGGTTAATCTAGATTTATGTTGTATAACACTTGGTACAACAAATACTTGACACTTTCATAGCCCATACTGTATGGTATAACCGACACCTGAGCTATGAAAGGAACTTGATTTGTTGTTAACATAAGTTATAATCATGAATGCCTGAAAACATTTACAAGTATTAGCATTATTCGAATAAGATAGCTAATGTAATCATGTTAACAATTTATAATCTGATTGGAACCTCCTTGTGTGTGGTTTCTAATTGAATAATAAGAGTTTATACTATACTTGTTTGAAATACCATTAGTGGATCCTCTAACCTTGACATTTGTTGTTATCATTGTTTAATCCTTACGTTAATCTTTCATCTCAAAGTTCTCATCAACTTCTTCCTCTTCTTCTTCACTATTATTATTATCGCTATTATTATTATTATTATTATTATTACTATTGTTGTAGTATTATTGTTGCTTATAATTTATACAAGTAACCTCCCTGTGGTTCGACCCCGGTCTTGCCGGGTTATTTATTACTTCGACACTCCTGCACTTGGAAAAAGACATCAATCTTTTGATCGTGTCAAACATCTTCACTAAAAAAATAGTTAACAAAAATTGTCTAATTATTTACAGGTTTGCTATTATTTTTTATTTGATGACTAAAATGGACTTGTATGAATATTATAATTATGCCATCTAATTATATATATATATATATATATATATATATATATAAAAACCTTAGCCACCACAATCATCCTTTTCTCATCGCTAGAATCTGGTCATCCAAACCCAATAATCACTTGGAGACTTTGGAACATGCAATAACCCATTCCTATTTGTTTATGAACAAAATCACCCATGCTTTTAGACTTGTCTATATGAGTAATCTAAACATTGCTCGATTCCCTAGATTTTTCCATGCCAAAACTTCAAAGAAAGGTATGAAACACATATGGTCTTGGTGTTTTTGAATTAGGCACTAAGAAGATGAATTTTTTATGTTGCTTTCATCTAGCTTGGAAATTTTTAATTCCTCACCAAGCTGAATTCATTAACATGTGAAAAGACTTAATTTTAAAAAGACTTAATTTTAAAAAGACTACAAATTCAAACCATCTAACCCAATAATATTATTAAAGTCTATGTTTTTAATAGAAGAAACTCATTGATATTCTTGCTCAAAGACCTTGTACAAATGAGCTATATAAAATGTAGAAAAATTTGGTGAATTTGGATGTCTTGTTGGTTTCGCCTGCCATAAGTACTATTAGGGAGTACTAAATTGTATCTAAAACTTTGAAACCCATACGCTCCCTTACAGAACCCCATGAAATTATTAGGCAAGCATCTCTTATTCAAGATATGAATAGAATGATTGAATATATAGTGCATCATTTTGTTTTTGATAGAAAATTTGGTTTTTCTAGTTTGCAAAAATTAAATATTGACCCTATAATTTCGCAACCTCAAAAGATTTTATATTTTATATTTGATTTGATGATTTATGTTTATAAAGAGAGAGAAAATGGTGTGTAAAAGAGAAATAATCACTTGAAGGGAGAAAAGGTCATATTTGTTGTTTGGATGAGTTTTCAATTTAACATATATAAGATTAATTTGATCATTTCATTATATTTAAAATTTTTTGTTGACATGGGATGTAAAGAGTAATTTTTTAAAACTCAATAGGCAAGAGAAATTCTATCTAAAATGTAAACCCCTAGAAACTTGAAACTTCATAAAAGTCTAAAAGAAAATTAATAAATGATAATAAAAATGAGTCTAAATAAGTGTTAAATGGACATAAAAAATTATAGATTTTTTAATACAAAAGTGTATGAAATTTATCACAAATGGTGAAGATTGACAAGAGAAAATATCATAAAATCAAATGAATAAATAAAATGAATTGGAAATAAAGTGTTCCAAATGATTGTGGAAGAATATGGATGACTTTAGTCAATTTCTATATCAAGTTACATCGGGAGCAGAGAGATTTACCTCAAAAATACTTAAGGAGCATAACTAGTGGCATAAATAAATAAAGCAAAGAAATTCATCTCTACCTTTATATGGGAGGCCATTAGCTATGAGAAAGGAAAAAAGCTTCCTTCTCCTTTTCTTTTATTTTCCCACCAAAATTTCCATGAGGAAACCAAGTTTTTGGATAAGATAAGTGAGGTTATTGGATTTTAAACACATAAACTTAAGTTTGGGAGAAAATTAAGTGAGGGAAAAGTTGAGTTAGAATAAGAAAGTAAGGGTTTCAAGAGGAACAAGAAGGGTTAGTGAAAACTCGACCGGAAGACATTCAAAGTTCAAATAATCAAGAAGCAAAGTGTTTTAAGTCCATCTATCCAAATTTGAGTGAAGTTTAGATGATTTTGATTAAAATCCCAAAATTTTGAGTTAGGGTTCATTGTTGAAATATGGAGGAATTACATAATTGGTTGTAATTGAAGCAATTAAGTTGGAATAAGTTATGATAGATGCAAAATAATTGAGAATTGAATAAAGAATTATGGTGGCTTAATGAACCTAAAGGCCGACCAATGTTATAGTATTAAGGAATTGGTTGAAATTGATTTAACTTCTCACAAAATGTATGTATTAAATGTGAATTGTTAGTGTGGTAATGATTGAGAAAGAGTTAGTTAGTTACATTTATTTTTATGAGATTTTTAGTACATGTTAAATTAGGATTCTTATGATAAAGTGAGGGGGGAATATGTACATTATTTGTGATTTGTGTAAATTGATGTGTGATGATTGTTTAAATTGCTTCATATATATGTATGTGATAGAAAAAAAAGGAGGGGTATACATATATAAAATATGTATGTTTGTATTTCAATTATAATGTGAGTTTTGCTAAGGATATGTATTTTAAATGGCATGGGCTTTAATTTAAATACCATTATGAATGTTACATGAAATCAATTAAATAAGGAAGTTGTTAAGAAAATTATAAAAAGGATAAATTATTATAGAACATGTATTGATGGTTTGTGAGTTATATTGAGAAGAAAATGGAAAATGTTGGGAGTAGAAATAAAAATTGTATTGTTAGTTATGGAAATATTATGTTTGAGTTTACGATAAAAGATTTGAAGGTAATTAATGTTATCTAACATGTATCAAATTTTAGTTGAATATATGGTGAAGAAAAATAGATATGGATTGGAAATGCAAAATGCTTTAAAATGGTTTAGTATATCCCTTATGCAAATGGAAAGGAGGAAGAGTTATAATGTGAAGCATAAATCCTAAGTACTTGTAAGAATAAAAAAAAAGGTTTAAATGGTAAATTAGCAATATAATAAAGGATTATAAAAGGTTTAAATTATGGTATATCAAATATGTGCTTTAGTTGAGACAATTGAAATAAGGAAAAAATGTTGAAAAAAATATATTATATATGATGTGGTTAAAAAAATAAAGCTTGATGACTGTAATACTATAAATAGAATTGAAATAGCTTGAATTTAAATCAAATAATGGGATTAAATGATGCATTAATATAGAAATCTTCTTATGAAACAAAAAAGGCATTAGGGATAAGATCTTCTTCTAGAGAAGCCCGTATGATTAGAGGAGTAGGTAGGTGCTTGATACCTTATCTTCTTACTTTACTGTATAATTTACATTTAAATTTATATGTATTTGTTATGCATAAGAAAAGGAAAGAAGAAAGAGGAAATAAAATATGAGTTGAAAACATCATAGTCGAATGTTTGGACGTAGATTATGGATGTAGAAATGGTCAGTCGTGTAGAAGGAGACCAATGAGATAAAGTAGTATCATGGTTGGACGGTTGGACGTGAACTATGAATACTAAGTATTGATCTTTGATGAGGACAAAAGAAATGAAATTGAAATTGAAATTGAATAAATCTTGCTAATGGTAATTGGCTAAGATTATTACCATGTATACAAAAATTAAGTGTAATGAGTGTTGGTGAAATCTGTATAGGAACTTGAACTAAAAAATTAACTTTTAATAACTTATGTTAAGGATCTATATTGATGTGCATTATTTCTTTATATTTAAGAAGTGGAAATGAGTATTGTATAGATTATTCATTACAATGTTACATCTGTTACGGTCCATCATATATGGCTAGACATAGTTGATCTAGTCCCTACTTTATTATAGTCATTTAGGTATATTTATTTCCTTGTAAAGTTTTGTATGTAGGAACATTAGGATTTCTTATGTTGTCTTGTAATTAATAATCTTCTAACCATATTTTAATTTAGATTTTTTGTATTTACTTTAATGTTTGTATATATTGTATCCTTTTCTATAACAAATGTTTAATTTAATTAGATGAATGAGGAATAATCTGTTGTGATAAAAATGTTATAATTGCGATAGAAAAATTAATTGTTGAGCAAAGACTTAATGAACTGAGGTATGTCGGAAGCTACCATAAGATGTTAATGAGAGAAATAATTTATTTTTATATAGGATAATAGGAAATGAAAAATTGAAAAATATTAAAAATTAAGAGGAAGCTCTGCTGAAAATTTTACTAAAAAACAAGAAAACATCAAGACTTCTTTTAAGGTAGAAATTAAAAGAAGGAAAAGAATATCTTAAGATTGGTGAATGGGAAAGTGTCGGGAAAAAAATATAATATGTTTTATTGCTCTTAATTGTATTTAAGATATGAGATGTTTTAGTGTGTGTTTTTATACTCGAGGAAGTAGATAACTAACTTTACCGTACAATACTAATAATACAATAAATAACTAGGCCAGGGTACAAAATTATACTTGATCTTATTATCTCATTACCATTTACTATAATGCAAACCCTTTCTTAAAAATAAGAGATACTAAAATGAAGTCAAAGATGACAAAAAAAATGAAGAAGAACAAGGCAACATGATGAAGAAGAACAAGGCAACATGTCAATGCTGAAAAGTAAAAGAAAAAAAAAAGTTATTTGTAACGTTCCAAGTATAAACTTTTTAATGATCTGTTTAGTAATTTTCTTTTACAAGATTTTGACCATGTAAAAAGACTTCAATATCCTTAATAATTAATTTTAAATTTTTTGGATATAAGAATAAAAACATCATTATATTATTCCAGTAAACAATGTTTTTAATTGCAAAGCTACTATATTTTTCCAAGAGATTTTAATTTCCTTTAATCTTTTATCATGAGTTATATAAAAATTCTAACACCGGTAATTGTCATTTACTTATCTGAAAATTAAATAAAAATTTTAATTTAAGCATAAGATTGTGTCCATCACTCATTATACTTATAAATATTACTTTGCAAGATAATTTAATTAATATTTATTACAACAAAAAATAACATGGCATATCTTTATACATGTCAAGTATTTTCACTGGAGAAAATTAAATGGAATAACAGGAATGCATTTCAAATATAGATAAGTGGCTTGACCATATTAATCAACTTAATTCATGTCATAGTACCATCTCTTGATCATATTATTCTACAAAACAATCAATCAAATATAAAATTTATTTTATTCATATTTTCTTAATAAAAATCCTCTACTAATTATTTCATTAAATTAATGGCCACATGCCAATATTCATGTAAGTAATTTCAATATCAATTAATGAAAATATCTATTTGAGTTATTAGAACACAAAACAAATATATATTGGCATAGAAATTCTAATTTGAATACGCCTGGTTATATATTGAAATATTTATCACTTGCAAAATGTGTGGATTTTTTTTGGGTTTGTTTTACTCAAGGGTATTTTCTATCCATAAAAAAATGTATTTTTATCAATTCATATTTAAAAGATAAAAATAAAAATAAAAAAGATATATCATAACAAAAAAAATAAAAATAAAAATTGATTTATTTTCTAATAAAAAATATGGTTGAGAAATTGTGTAATATATAAAGACATATATTTCTTAATTTTTTCTTTCTAAGTAAAATATTCTTTATTCCTTAGTTTTTCAAAACGATAAAAAACTTACTTCTTTATGTTTGGAAACCTATGATTTAAGGATTATTTGTTTTTTTTTATTTTAAATATGTTTTTGAAAAAAATTAAATTTTTTTTATTTTTTTATTTTAAATTAATATTTTTTTAATACCTTTCAATTATTTTAATATATTTCTAATAAAAAATATTTTAAAAAATAACTACTACACCCCAACACCACCATGTTTTAATTTTACTATATTGAGATGTTAAAACCCTTACTGTTTTTTCCTCAATCTTAAATAAGAGAAAAAGAACATAGGTAATAAGTACACGTGTAGTGTAGTGAATGTATATAAGGGGAGTTGATGGATAGCCAATCTTTTCTTCTGTCGTCCTAGAAAACACTCTTTCTTTGTGGGGTTGTTGTTGCCTTGGCCTTGGAGCCTCCAAAATCAGAGGCAAATCTTTTTTTTTTTTTTTCTCTTCTGGTAAGACTCCCAAAGCCCTAACTTAACTAAATTCACTTTTGATCCGTCTTCTACCCATCAACAGTTAGGTGCGTTTCATTTGTAATAATTATCAGGTTCATCATTTCCATTTTCTAGCACACAGTATTATCTCTCTCGCTCTCCCCTTCTCTCTCTTTTTGGAGCATTATGAATTGGTTGGAATCAGGGCTAGGCAATTTCTGCTCGTAATAAATAATTCCTTAATGTTTTTTCGATTTTAGAGCTGGTCCTATCTTTCTTGATTGCAGGTTGTGTGCTTTTCTCAGTCATTGCAACAGGCATTTCGGCGTTGGCTATCTCTCTGGGGGATAACATGAGTTTTGCTGGTCCTTCCCTGGCTTCTGGTTAGTTTTATTTCCTTGGCTATGTGATGAAGTTACGCTCTGTTTGTTAGGAGGGATTGGAAGAAGGATGGATAAGAGGGTAGGGATTGGATAGGAGTGACTGATTGCATCTATTGTTTGGCAAGAAGGATGAGGAACCAAGGTGGGATTGGAGGGATCCCTCCAATCCTTCCTCTTAATTTCTTGACCTCCCAATTTGGGTTTATTTTAATTGAGAGGATTGACTCCATCCCTTTGTAATTTTGAATGCTTTCAATTTTGGATGAATCGACTCTCATCCTTCCCTTCCCTTGTTAACCAAACAACTGGATGGATAATGCTCTATCCTTCCACCTTACTCATTTCATCCTTCCTCTTATCCATCCCTCTTGACAAATATAGCCTTAATGTCATTTATCCTGCATGGATGACTACCAACAGGAAGCACTAACAAACTTGTAGTGATTGAATGATCTCTGCATTGTACACTAATCTTCAACTCATTTTACCTTTTATTATGTAACTGAACTCTATTTTAACATCCATTTAGGTGGTAAAACTGTTAGAAGAGCTCTAGAATTCGGAAGGACTTATGTGGTTAAGCCCAAAGGTAAACACCTTGCCACTGTTGTTTGGCTACATGGGCTTGGCGATAATGGCTCAAGGTAAATATCAATCACCTATTGGTTTGTAATATCAATTTTTTTGGTAAGTATCTTCTACAAAATGAAGGGAGCTCCTTTGATATGTTTAGCCTATATGAATATATAAATGGAAGTGTTTTCACAATTGTTTTTCTACAATACATTATTCATTCACTTAGCTGCATGAGATTCTTTGAAATTTAATCTAATGCAGTGGCTGCATAGACGACAAAGGTGGAGGCGGCATTCTGCACTAGATACACACATCCTTGATTTTATTTTCATAACAAAAAAAGTAGTGAGGGACGATCCTTGCATATTCTTTGTGGCATATTTCTGTGTATTAGGTTGTCCCTACTTCAACTTCGTTTTTGCTTTTGCATTGTATTCTCTTGTAATAACCAAATCACCTCTCATATTCTATATGAGCTTTTAAATGGCTTTAGGATTAGTGCTTTTCTCATCATTACAAAGATTGGTTGCTTGTCCAAAAAGGAGGGAAGGAGAGAGGGAGGAAGGGGGTGTATCAAACTGGCTCAATTTCATCCGGTGGGAGTTTGTTCTTTATTTATTTATTTTTTTAAAAAAATTATGTATTGTTTGATCTTGTTTGGCAGCTGGTCACAGCTCTTGGAGACTCTTCCTCTTCCAAATGTAAGGACAAGTACACTAAAAAACTTAGCAATACTTGTTTGAAGCATGAACTGTTTTGCATATGTTTGAATGATTGGAATTTTAATCACTGATAACTACACACTAATCATTATTATCTGGTGTAGATTAAATGGATATGCCCAACTGCACCGACTCAACCTGTAACTGTATTCGGGGGTTTCCCATCAACAGCTTGTAAGTTTTCATGTTCTGCCATATTTGATCCTTCTTAATTGTAATAAAATCACCGTAGCAACCAGATAAACCTGTCATATGAGTCCTACAAGAATTTTAAAGGAAACAATGTTTTAGAACCAACTGTGTCAACTCCTCATATCATTCACCTTTATTTTATTTATATTACATATTAAAGAGGAATCGTTTTGAGAATAGGGGTGAAACTTAATTCTGTTGCATTAATTAGGTCATTTTTTTACAAGTTAAAAAAAATTATGTTGATTACTGGAGTAATTATTAGATGATTAAATTTTAAGTGTGCAAAAATGGGTATAAAAGTTAGATTTTAAGATTGTTTGGTTGTACGATCAACACCAAGTGGAATAGGTAGATTCAATATTTATTTGAACCTGTAACAATATATGGTTTCTAAGTTACAAATGGAAGAATTAAAAGGAATAAAAAAAAAAACAGATAGAGAGAGAGAGAGATAGTAATAGGTATTCTGTAAAGCATAATTTGTTACAAAGGTTTTCACATAGTAATTCTTTTGCATTTTTAGTTTTGGGTTGTTTTAGTCAAATTAACTGGAAAAAAAAAACCTTATTAGTGCTTGGTGGAATTTAACTTGTTGGATACTTTGGTGTAGAAAATTTAGTTTTTGGTTTAAGGGATACAAAAAAGTTTTTGATGGGTTTTTAGGATAGAAGATTTTTTTACAAGGGGCTTTTGATGGTTCCTATTTTTTTAAGCTAGTAGACTGAATTAAAAAGATTATTCAAATCAGGGTTTGATGTGGGAGACCTTTCAGAAGATGCTCCTGATGATACAGAGGGTCTGGATGCTGCAGCAGCACATGTGGCAAATTTGCTGTCAACAGAGCCCTTTGACAGTAGGTTTTCTTTTTCAGATATTTCTTATGTGATGAGAGAGTTACTTGGAAATTATTTTGACTATTTTTGTCACAGACATATCCTATGTTGCTTATTTTTGGAAAATAACTTCAGTCTGGTTCAGGAAACTTGAGAGACTAGTTCATACCTTTTCATTAGCATAATGGATCGATTGACAATCATGCAAAATCATAATACCCTCTTGGAACTGCTTACTGATTTTTCACAATATTGATATCAAATATATCTATGTGACAGTTAGACTTGGAATTGGAGGCTTCAGCATGGGTGCTGCAACTGCTATGTATTCTGCTACCTGCTTTGCTGCTGGAAAGTACTCAGACGGCAGTGCATACCCTGCCAATTTGAGTGCAATTGTTGGATTAAGTGGCTGGCTTCCATGTTCAAAGTTTGGTTTTTCCTCTCTGTTTTTCTCTTTTGTAATGTACTCTTTGCATATAATTTTATGCTCTGTTACTTCCCAGGACCCTGAGTAAGAAAATAGGAGGGGATGAAACCGCAAGGCGTGCTGCTTCCTTGCCTATATTGCTCTGTCATGGCAAAGGTATTCAGCACTTTCTCTTATATGCATATCTTATTGGATATCCTGTTATGTTCTCTTATTTACAAGAGGTTGGGAGCTCTATCGAAAGATCTAGGCATGAGCAGTTTTTACTTAATTGCAATCAGGCTGTAATATAGTAATTGACAGGTGGGTCAATTATTACACAATATATGTGTGTGTTTTACCCAAAACCAGTAAACTTCTGTGAAATCCATGATCGGAAGACCCTGGTGTTAACAAGATCATTTGTGCTATGACTTATATTTTATAATTTACTTTCCTGGCACCGTCACTTGGTATCTGCATGATGCTATGTCTTTGTGGTTTGAGGCCATATTTTCTGCTATGTTTGATACCTTTAAGTTTATACCTTAGAGTACATTCTTTTGATCTAATAAAAGGAGGTAAATTATTCAAAGTAACTCTTATGTAAGCGGTTACTGAAGGTAGAAGTTAGATTTTAGTCATATTTGTTTGTAAGCTGATTGGATGGTTAATTGTTGGTTCCAAGAGACATAAGAGTTATGAATTGTTTGGGGTGCAGAATTGGTGAGGACAGATTTGGCATCTGTGTCCCATGAAAGGTTTGTGTTGAGCTAGGGCTTATTACTTACTGAATTAGAGTTGAATAGAACTTGTTTGGGGAGAAATAAGGAGAAATTGGGCTATGAACATTAGCTTGCAGCACCATAGCAGCAGAATATTAAGGCAAGAGGAAGAATTGTGAGAAAATAGATGGACAAGAGATTGAAGAAGAAACTTTAGGCACCAAGCCTTCAAAATAAAATAACTCAACTCTTACTTGATTGGAAAGAAACTAAATAGGAATAAACTGTTAAGACTAAGTGATGTTGGCCCACATAATAGATATTTTAGGGCTACTTATTTTAGAAAGAAATGTGGGGTTTAATTTTAATATTTTAGTTTTCTTATTTTCTCACTTTTATTAGGACTTTTATTTTATTTGGGTGCATGTAAATAAACTCCACAGGCAGACTTTCTGTTTAACATATTATTAATCGAAATAAAAACTTGAGTTTTACCCAAGATCTCTCTCTTGTTTTGGTTACCTTAAGATTGAGTGTCTCTTGATTTGGTGATCTATTTGTTATTCTACATCACTACGACATTAACGTTTTAAATAAGGCTAGACCTTCAAGAAATTCAGAAAGTTGCTTGAACACCCCTGATTCATTGGAACATGCAAAAGCTATTATTCTGCCCTTCTTACATAATAACCCAGGATTGAAATTCAAACCTTTAAACTAAGAAACCTATCATTGATTCATTGTAGCTTATTCTTAGACTAGAAACCTCTCTGTTGAAGAATCACACATCTTGGTTTTGATTTTCCATAGTTGATAAATCATCTTTAACCATAACTTAAGTGCGTCATTGATTCTCCCCTTCTTCAGAAAAATTGGACCTTGAGTTTTGAAATGTTGTAGTATGAAAATTCATAGAACATGCACAAGTAGGAAAGCTTGGAGGTTGCTTTGCTTGACTTATTTTAGAAAACTTGCACAAAGCCAAAGAGTGATTTTTCAAGGTAAATTGTTATGTCTTTGGCATTATAAAATCAATAGTTGACACAAATTGCTCATTTTCCTTGGTAAAAACCTCTTCATGCTTGATGTCAATTCTTATTATCTTCATCTGTCATAGGTCTGCTCTTATCTGCTTGCTTTAAAACAGCTTCCTCAAATTTCTAGCACCATTAAATTCATCGACTTTGATATCACAATCCTTTGATGTATGACAACAAATATTTGTGATTCTGGTACTTGAAAAATATAGGCTGAAAAGCTAGCATGATTGAAAGAAGCATATGGGTTGATTTTGGACCTAATTTATAAATAGGTGCCTCACTTGTCTTACAATTCTACATAGAGGAGAAGATTTGTGAGGCAAAGCTGAAAAGATCTATGGATGAAAGACAAGACCTTTAGGCCTGTTAACAATGACTAATATAATAAACATAAGCCACAACAAAAGTCATCCAAACTCAGTGACAGGGATGATGAATTGGCCATTGATCACTGATTTAAAAAATTGATATAATTGAAAGGTTTGGGACTAAATTGAGGTTTCTCCGAATAATAAACAATAAAACTCTTAAATAATACTAAAAATCTTGAATTATAATATAGCAAATAATTGCCTATACAATCATATTTTTGTCAGTTGGTCTCTCTAGCATATTGTGTGAACTTCATTAATTGATTCATAAATTTTTCATTAGAAAAACTTTTTTGTTTCACTATCACTATATTACCTCAAACCTTATTAATGGTTATTAAAAGGGAAACTTATCACTTTCACATCAATGCTTTTGAATCCCCATATATTTAAGAAGCAATAATTTTGTCCAACTCATGGTGACCTGAGAGACTGCCACACTTGGGTAGTAGGCAATCCTCCCGCAAGGTTGCGGGAAATTTATGTTCAAATGTTATCTTGTAATTTTGTACACTTGGAATGTTGGTGAAGCATTTTTGTGTGTCATCTAATGTATGCTGTGCACAAGGTGTGTTCTGTACGAGACATGTATTAATTGGAATCACAATATGAACACATCAGATTATTCTGTAGCTTTTCATTAACATTAAATGGTCAACCATTAGTGTGGCTTCCACTATTGCATCCCCAAATACCTGTCTGCTTAGGTGTGGGGAATGCTGTGATCATCTTGGTTTTGGACTTTAATTGTTTACAGGTGATGATGTGGTTCCTTACAAATTTGGTGAAAAATCCTCACGGGTTTTGGTTTCAACTGGATTCCAGGATGCAACATTCAAAGCATACAATGGGTATGTATCTTGTTTCAATTCTCTGTGACATACAGGAGTCAACTTTTGATTATTTTTGCTCCACTATACAGGCTTGGTCACTACACAATCCCTGAAGAGATGGATGAGGTTTGTGCTTGGCTTACTTCTAAGTTGGGGCTTGGAGGGCGTTCTCCATGATTTGACGTTCTGTGCATACATGAAGGATTTGCTTGGGCGGGAAAAAACTGAAGCAGAAAATATTCAGAGGCACAATCAAAATAAAGGTGCCAAAAGTGGTTCCGGGCATTTTATACATGTAATACAGTGCTCTCTGTGACAAGTTGGTACTCGTGTACCAAGGAGTTGGGTTGAACTGCATTTTTTAAGTTAGGGAATTGCATTTCGTTCGAGTCATTTATGTGCTTTTCCGCAGTTTAGCATTGAAAGTTGAACGTTCATATTAATTGCCACATTCGAGACTTGATGTTGTATTGTCTGTCGTCACAGAGGTCTGATTACATGATCAGAAACTCGTAATAAAGGCTCTTTTCTGAAATTATTGGGTGTTTCATGGAACACAAAGCATAGTAAACCTGTTTTCCACGGTGGAACTTCAAAGAGACAATAGAACACCCTTCAAGTTTCATTCTGGGTCCTCCATGTCGGTGTCGTGCTTTGACATGTTGAAATTATTGGTTTCATGAATCTTGAGAGAACAAGAAATCTCGAAGCCGAGCAAGGTTTCATTATTTGTTTTGCCACCACAAGGTTTATCCATCAGGAGTTTAATTTTCCTGTTACTTCTCATTTTCCCCCTGTTTTCCATCGGGGTTTTGTGGGAGCTTGGAGGCGACCGAATATAAGCTCCTCCTGTCCAGCACGAGTTGAGAAAGGTAGCTTCAGATTTGCCTCCGAATTATCAACTACGTCTCAAGCGGCTCTGTACCAGCTGCTTTTCCCGATTGATTTTTCCCTTTATTCAGATTTGATTAGTTAATTCCCATCGTGATCAAACGATCCATTAAAATCCAACAAATAGACATATGATATGTGATGAGGTGATAAAACCTCAATTTATGATGGAGCTTCTAACAAGGATGATATGGGCCGAGTTCTTGAATGAATGCGGGTTATGGATGTTTTGCAAAATAAAAAAAAGTTCTCTAGTTAAAGTAGGAATTCTTCAATGTTTAAGTTAATGAAGACACTAAAAAGTTGAGAAAGTTGTATATAATATGTTTTTAAAGCCAGGTTTAAAGAGAGTTTTTTAAGTTAAAAAAGTATTATCTCTTATTATCTTGATATCAATGGGGTTTATATAACATTGAGCACACATGGGTATGTTGTGGTGGTTAATAATAGGGGGCAAGATGGTTAATGTTCTTACCATCTAAAATTTTAGACAACTTGAAACGTACATTTAAAAGATCAATCAGCTATTATAAAAAGTTGATCTCATGATTTGTGGGCTTATATTATAAACTGTCTTTTGAATTAGTTCTCTACATGCCTCATATTAATGAAGTGCACGCATATTTAATACTTATATTGTTTGATTTCTTGGTTGATGAGGAATAGACTAAAGTTGACCTGGATAAAAAAAAATGGGTCAAATACCTACCTAGGCCTCCTAGAAGTGATCCTTCATAAAGGTGCTCACTAAAAGATAAGAAACATTGTTAAACATGACTTGGCATCCTATTTAGGTTCATGGTTGTATGGAGATATAAAAGGGTCCATCTCTATTCATATGTAACCTGATAAATTAGTTTCCCTTTCTAATTTTTATGGCATGGGTGTATGACGATTAAATCTTTCTTATCTGTACTTGGATTCATTGTAAACCCTAGGATTAATGGCTTAAATCTCGATAAAAAAATAACTAGTAAATATGAGGAATTTATATGATTAATTGTATGAATCCTTTGTTTTATCTTGTAAACCCCGAGTCAATTAGTGTAAACCTGAGAAAAAAAAATAAATTGGAGAAACAAGGATAAAATAGTAATTGATGAAAAAAGAGTAAAATTTCATATAAACACCATATGACTGGTGGTTGAGTGAGAAAGAGATTAAGAGAGGGGAGGTCTCATCTTCACTTCTTTTTCTAAAGGATTTCAAATTGGTGCTAGAGTGTGATTTCTAGCTCAAAATTAAATTAAAAAAACTCATGGAAATTGAAAAGGATTGAGTGTTTATTATGTTTAGTTAGGGTTGTGAAATTGTGATTATGGGTGGAAATGAAATATTATTAGTGGCTTAATATGAAGAAAAAGATAGCAGAATGTGTAACAAGAAGTGCTATTTGTCAACAAGTGAAAGTTGATCATCGAAAACTGGTTGGAGAATTACAGCCTCTTATTTTACAGGGATGAAAGTGGGAGAACATCTCCATGAATTTTGTTTTAGGACTTACGAGGAGTGATAGATGAAATTATGCAATATAAAATGTTGTCGATCGATTTACTAAGTCTGCCTTGTTTTTACCGATAAAAATAACAGATTTAGTGGACAAATTAGCTAAGTTATGCATTGATGAAGTGGTCAAACCACACAGGGTTCTAGTGTTGTTTATGACCAGGATCCTCGATCTACTTCCTAATTATGAGCGAGTATATAGCATGCTTTAAAGATAAAGTTAAGTATGAATACAACTTTTCATCCTCAAATTGACGGATAATTAAAAATGACTATCTAAATATTAAAAGGCCTTCTAAAGTCTTTATTTAGATTATGGGGTAGCTGAGAGAATTATTTGTCATTAGTGGAATTTGTATATAACAACAATTATCATGACATATAGATATAGCTCTATTTGAAGCATTATATGAGAGATAATGCCAGACTCCATTATATTAGGATGAAGCTAGTGAAAGGGAATCATTGGGATTGAAGGTGGTTTAAATGAACTATAAATAAGGTCTAGATAATTAAGGTCATGATGGAAAAAAAACTCAGGATAAAAAGGGAGTTGAAAATGAGAAAAAAGTATTTGAACTTATTTTCAAAGAAAGGTAATTACTCATATTGTAGATAAAATCTTTTTTAAAAAGGAAGCATTGTAACCCTAGGTTTAATGGTGTAAATCCCGATTGAAAATAGCTAGTAAATATAAGGAATTTAACAATTAATCATATAAAAACCCTATTTCATTATGTAAACGTCGAGTCAATTAATGAAAATAAAAAAAAATAAAGGAACAAAGGTGAAGTAATAATTGATGAAAAATAAAAGGAAACCCTTTTTTTTATAAACACCATATAGCCAGCGATTTAGATAGAAAAAATAAGAAAGGGGAGGGTTCATCTTTACTTCTTTTACTAAGAGATTTGAAAGTGGGTGTTAGGGTGTGGTTTCTAACTCAAAATTAAATTAAAAATTTATGAAAATTAAAGAGGTTTGAGTGTTTGTAATGTTTAGTTAGGATTGTGAAATTATGATTATAGGTGGAAAGAAAGAGGTGAGATTTTGGACCCTCACCAAATTTACTTTAAATTGATGCTGTTTGAGGTTGTAGGAAGTTTTATCTTCCTTTAATTTCATTTTTATGTTATATATTTTGATTTTTCTTAAATTCTAGTAGATGTTAAGACATTGTTAATATATGTGAAATTAAAAATTGATTAGAAAAATGCTTATTGGTTAAAATTCTTGGAGATTTAATGTTAGAATTGGTATAATTTATAGATAACTTGATGAATTTAAAGCCAACCATGGATTTTTAAACTATGGGTGGCCGACCATGTTGGTGAAATTTACAGGGTTTTGGGTTTGGGTATGATTTGAAGTTAATTGTGTGTTTGATTTTGATTATGTATGTTTAGATTTGGATTATGATCATTTGAGTTGAATTATAATGTATAAATTCTTGTTGATGTGTTTAGGGAGGATGAGTATGTGAAATTTCTATTAAATTGATTAGTTGAATAATGTTCACCATGTGTTTGATAAAATGTTAGACATTGAACATTGCTGACTAAACGGGTTATAAAAATTGTTGACTAAAAGGTTAGGACATTAAAACGAGTTGGTATATTTGAAATTTAAGTGTGTTAGTTGTTGTGGATGATATTTTGGTAAAAAAAATGAAGGGAGAGGAAACCTTGGTTTTGGTTGAATAATTAAGTGTTTATTATGTGAACTAATATGCATGTACAAGTGGTAGATAAGTGAGCCAAAAATGAGTAAATATGTAGTATGTTGTCTCATTCTCCTTTGCTGAATGTTGTTGGATTGACAACCATATATTAGGTATTTATAGAATGTTATGATATTCCAAATTCATAAAAATATGGGTTGTTATGATAGTTGCAATATTATAGCAGAAAGATGTACGAGTTTAGGATGATTTAGGTAGCGTTATATATGTAATTGAAAGCTATTATAATAGTACAAAAGCATGCAAATTTAGGTTGATTTGAGTAGTATTCTATGCATTTAAAGGTTGTTACAACATCATAATAATGTGCCAATTTAGGTTGATTTAAATAGTGTTATGGGTATAATTGAGGGTTGTTACAAAAACATAATTATATGTCAATTTATGTTGATTTAAATAGTGTTATGGGCATAATAGAGGGTTGTTAAGATGCATGAAAGGGGGAATTTAAGGCTTATTATAATAATGTGTTTTTATAGTTGAATTTAGGTTGTTATGGCAAAAAAAATACATATGATTGAGGGTTGTTTTGAAACTCTAAAAATGTGAAAGTGTGGGCTATAATGGCAGCCTTAAAGACATGTATTTGTTGACTATTAGAACAGTTGTGAATGTATGTTGATGGATTGATGACTAAAAATTATGTGTGTAATATTAATGATGTTTGTCAAAAGTTTTAGGGAAAGGGATAGTCAAAGATGTGTTTGTGTTTTGAGGTATGAACAACCAAATATGCTCATATTATTGTTGAAGAATAGGTTAGTTTAGCGTATATTTGTAATTGCTTAAATGGGTTAAAATTGTTAAATACTTATGGTAACTTGTGTACTTATATGTTTAGGTTAAATTGGTTGCAAAATGAATGAATGTGTGTGTGTGTGTTTGGCCAATGAAATGTTGATTTGTTATCATTTGGGATTTATAGGAGAAACATCTAGAGTGGGACCCATTCTCTCAGGAGCACACATAATAGGAGCTCCATGTAAGGGTTTGCCCCTTACCTTTTTTATTATCCAAGTTATTCTTGTAAATGTTAGAATACGAGATGTTTATATTTATGAAATATATGAAATATACGTTCAGGGTAGGAAAATAATATCATATGAAATATATCTTCGAGGTAAGAATTTAATATCAAGTGAAATACACCTTCAGAGCGAGGAAATGATATGAAAAGGAATACTCCTTCATAACGAGGACTATTAAATGATCGACATAGTTGGACCCCGGGGAAGAAATTGAGATATGAAAAGTTGGTTGCATTGTTGAAGGCTAAAGCATGTGTTTAATACAAATTATGTTGTGAAAGTGGATTAATAGGTACAAATGTTAATAAAGGATTGACATGAAATAAATCTATAAACTTACAAGTATAATGAAAGGAAAGGAAAGGAAAGGAAGATGAATATAACTGATGAGGAATATATAGTCATTGAAGATGATGTATGGATGTTGTATTGACCTTCAAATAAATATACATGGAAACTTAATAAGTGCAAAGAAAGAAAAGGCGCTTTGATAGAAATGAATCACCATGTATGGGTATAGTGAAAAAGTGTGAATACAATAATGTGTGTGTGTGTGATTATTGGATATCTCTAAAATTGATTTACAATTGTGCTAATTACCTTTATTTAAATATCAAAGTTGAATTATAGTCTTGAGTATTAATGTATTTTATATTCTACATTTTATGTGTGTCATACAAGTTTAAGTATCGAAGTTGAATTACGGCCTTGAGTATTAATGCATTTTATATTTTATGTGCACCATACAAGTACTTCTTTCTAACCATCTCAATCTTGACAACTCACATTATATCTTCCTAATATATCATTATTTAGGTAGAACTCTAAAAGGAATTATAATATGTAAATTCTGGTTGTATATATTTTAATTGTATGAGGCTTTTCCTACGTGGTTTCTTTTTTTTCCCCTCTCTTCTATATGTATCTAGCCACCTATTTATAATAACCCAATATATTCCTTTCACACCTAAATTCTAAACTCTTCCACACCCTACCATAGTTTTCTAGTATTTTTCAAAAACTTCTAATGTTTTATAAAAGTTTCCTCTATTTTTTAACAACAATGTGTTCCCTCTCCTTTTCTTTTTCAATTCAAATTTTTTTTCTAAACTAGACCTTATTATTTTTTTCAATTATATTTTAATCACTAAAACTTTTTTCTTCTGGATTGATTTATTTTGTTTTTCTTTCTCTTTTTTTTGAAAAATTTAAAAATACAAAAATAAAAAGCAAAATGGTAAAAAATTACAAAATGACCAGAGATCAGCCAAATCACTTCAAAAACATATATTTTTTAGAATTTTGGTATTTGTTGTATTTTTTCAGTTTTTTTTAAATTATATTTAAAACAAGGATAAAAACAAGTGTAGGGGTAATTTTTGCATGGGATTGTTATTGTGTGTTTTTCTCTTGATTTGGTGATTTTTTTTTTAGAATGTTTGATAGAGTCAAATTAATTTTATGAGGTTTTTTTTATGTGGTGTCTTTTTTTTTCCTCCCCTCTAACCTCCTATTTATAATAACCCAATATTCCTACCACACCTAAATTCTAAACTCCTCCACACCCTTCCATATTTTTCCAACATTTTTCAAAAACTTCTAGTTTTTTCTCAAAGTTTCCTCTATTTTTTAACAACATAGTGTTCCTTTTCTTTTTCTTTTTCAATTTGATTTTTTTTCTAAACTAGACTCTATTTTTTTTTTCAATTATATTTTAATCACTTAAACTTTTTCTTCTTGTTTGATTGACTTTTTTCCTTTTTGTTTTTGAAAAAATTGAAAATTCAAAATGATCAAAAATTATAAAATGACTAGAGAAATCACGTCAAAATATATTTTTTTATAATTTTGATATTTGTTGTATTTTTTATTTTTTAAAAAATATATTAAAAATATGGATAAAAACGAGTAATGATATAAGACATGTCAAAACATAACATTCATACATTCGTGTATGCATACATATAGACACAAAAATTCTTATTTAAAATCTCATAGTACATCCTTTATTGTATTTCCATTTTTATTTGCTCTTAACAATTATATACAATTTCTTTTCTCTCATAATTTTCACATGCCTCAAGAGGATATAATTTTTAACATATGTTTTATTAACTGGTCATTTAAAATGCTTTTAAAGAAATAAATTATTAAGCTCTTGTTTTTACATTGATGTTATATAACACCAAAAATGACAAAATTCAAATCATTCATTAAAACAAATATCATGAGGTATTCTTCCAAAATTTAATTATTTTTTACAAAATTATTATTAAAAAATTGAACTTATAATTGGGGTTTTGTTTCACAAACAAATATTACTAAAGTGTAAACCTAAGGAGAAGAAAGAAAAGGTTTGGAGTTGAGGAATATAGAGTATATTCCTTCACAAATTTAAAAGTTTAGTATCCTATATATATATATATATATATATAATTAACTCTTATCCATTAATTTTAAATAATAATTACCATGTTGGTTTCCCCAACAATTATTTTCCTACATAAATGTTTTTGGGCACCCATTAGGCATACCCTTTGAAAAAAACTACAGAAAACTACTTGGTACAAATTAACATACCCTCCAAGCTACTTCTTACTTCCTAATATTCAATTTCATAAAATGAAATAAACAATGGAAAATAAAAAAGAAAGGTGTTATTTTGACTCCATTTTTTGTTATTCTTACTTCATTATTTATTATAGAGATTAAAATAGCTTTACTTAATATTTTTCTTTTATTTCATTAAAATCTTAAAAGCAATATAAATTTTAGAACGGACTTTTTTATATATGTTTAAGAAAATCAAGAATATATAAGAAAAGGAGTAGATTATGCCTAAATATTTATGATTTTATTTTTCAAAAAATACAAGTTCATTATATAAAAAAAAATGTTTACAAACTTAGCATTAAGTTGATGGATGCTTTAAATTTTATGAATAAATTACTCAATAAATCATGACCCCTGAAGTTTTTTAGATACCAAAGAAAATATATTATAAATCTTAAGTTATTAAGAATACTTTAGTATTGTTTTATGCTATAAAAATAGATTACGAAGTTGTGCGAATAACACCATTCTATTCAATAAAGCTATTTTAGTTTTTATAATAAATGATGGATGGAAAATAAAAGTTGTGGGGTGGGAAGAACACACAATAAAAAAAGGAAAAAAAACAGAATTATGGAGTTGCAACAATTGGATGAACAATGTATTCCGCTTGCACACCATCAATCGTTCGGTGCCTCATAATTTTCAGCCTCTTCAATTAAACAAGAGCACGTCTTTTAATCAAATCCCACGTTGAGGCATCTTTAACCCAGATTCCGAGCACACAAACAACTTTATAAGGCAATTTTCTCTTTTCATCAAGAAGACAACTTCATTTGTGAGCCTCCTTAACAAAAGCCACATCCCCACTTACAGTACTCGGTGACAGCAAGTGCTTCTCTTGATCAGTATCATCAATTTCTGTTGACTTGTAGGGGGTGGTGGTTGCCAGAGAATCACTCCCATCTTCTTCTGAAGATTATTACCCAAGAAATGAAACAGCAATGTCAAGAATGCAACCAGTACAGTCAAGTTTATCCTGGATTACATGTCAGATTGCAGAAAACGAAGAAAAGGTGTTCATATTCAAGAAACAAATTACTCACCTAAGCACTCATGGTATTCAGGTAGCTGTTTAACAGTAGTTACTTGGAGGCTCTCAGGAAGCAGACAACTACAGAGAACACCTGACATCTCAACCAATAGCTAAATTAGTTTTCTTCCTGAAAAAATGGTGTAAGTAAAACTCAACAGGCGAGACTCCAGTAAAGCAAACAGGCAAAGCAACTTAATTTGAGAATATCTTTTGCACAAACACCACTTAATATGCTTGACCAACTGGATACTTAGAAGTACACACCGCGCTAAATGTATATTTGCAAAGTATAGCAATGAAGTCCACTGCAGCTGGCTCTCTGCCAGTCACGGTGGAAATGCAGGAAAGGAATGACATAGAGTGGGTGGGGGAAAACATAAATTACAGCTGAATAATGGCTAAAATTAGGATAAAACCGAAGTTAGAACAAGAAAATAGAACTTAGGGTTCATAAGAAACCTCTGGAATCTGAATAGATAAATAAAATAATGAAAAACAAGTATAATATAACCATAGCAGCCTATTTATATCAGTTTAAGCCTTGCATCCTTAGGAAAAGGGTTCTCAATCTCAGTCCCCTAGTTAACTTCTAAGGAATTACCTTAAAAGTAGATCAATTAAATAACCTAGTATCAGAAATCAAATGAAATAAATTGTTAAGAAAGCTCCTGCGGAAAAGAAGAATTAAAAACTTGATGGAAGAATTCTCCATACCTAGCCGAGCAAGCCGATTCACCCATCCTGGTATACGCTTGCCTATCAATCTACACGAGATGTCTTCTGTAAAGTGGTTGCAATTCTTAGAGATGAGGTGATAGGTATCTCCATGATACTCAGAAGCAGCACTCTCTATGAATGTTCGGAATTCAGAGGGAGGCATAGTTATCCTGCCTAAAAGGATGGAACATCTGTAAATAAAACCAGGGCAATTCCTTGGTTCCACTTCAAAAACTCCACTGACAGGGAAGTCATGGGCTCCAAATCCGTACTCCTTCCCATGGACTGTTCATACACGTAGAGAAAGTCAATGCAGTTCATTAGATTTTTAAGGGAATGGCTATGGACATTGAGATTCTAATGTTAAATCCACGTCTTTTAAAACAGACTATAGATGCATTATGACTTGGCCAAAGCTATTCTCACTCCCAAGAACATAACAGGTTTTCACAGGCTACGGGTACTCTCACCAAATCTGAGCCTCTAAAACATTGATACCATGAGCGACGAGCTCCAGGCCACAAAAATTTCATATTTCAGGCGGGCCATGAGAATCTTGTAATTAAAATATTGATAAAATCAAAGCACGTATAGATTATATTGGATGGGATTAACACAGTAAACTTCAATATTCAAAATCATCAAATCAAGAAACCAAATCACCAAAATAGAAGGGAGAGAAGACACGCACACACACCTTCAATGCCTGAATGAAAAATCCCAAAACCGAACCAATAGGTGTACTGGTTTAGAGGGGTGAGGTCGTAAACATTCAAAACCACCTGCGTCTCACTGTTATTCGAATTATCATTATCAGAGCTCGAACTCGGTATATCCTCCGCCGCCCCCATTTTGAACCCAGATCCACAATTCAGCTGTACAAACGGCCACTTGATTAGCCTCTCACAGATCCATCTCTAGCAATATTTTTATTTTTTTTTTGAAAACAACGAAAATGTTCATCCTCTTTCTGTCGAAAAAATATTATAATGATGATGAGATTTAAAAAACACACTCAGAAACAACTGTTCATATATATATATAAAGATTTTTCTTCGGTTAGAAAAAAAAAAAAAAAAGGGAAGGTAGGGCCGCAGCCACCTTTTCTTTTCTATTCTTCCCCGGTTCAAATTTTCTTCCCCATCTCTCCCTTTCCTTCGTATCTGTCCAATTATGTCCGGAGTAGCGACGACAATATTGTGAAAATCTCAATTTAAATGTTTTAAAGTTTATAAAATATCGCAATATATATAACTAAAGGAATTGGAATTTAAAAAAAAAAAAAAGAATAGAAAATCAATATCACAATATAATCCAAAAAGCTGTTGCCGGCACGCCAGAGCCTAGAAGGCATCCGTGCAATTTCCTAATAGTATAAAATATCTTTTTATTGTGTCATTGAATTCATTATCACGTACTTTTCCTTCTGGTGTATAATGCATGCTGGAATAATAGTGGGTTAATTTGTCGCTAATCAGTTTTTTTTCTTTCTTTCTTTTACCCTGAAAAATATAGGTTAGTTGTTTTTTTTTTCTTTGATATTTTAATTTCAATTTTAATTCATTTGATTTTTATTTTTTATCCTTAATTTTTTTTGTTAAAGTTTTATTTACTTTTAATTTAATTTTTCAATTTTAATTTGTCATGTATAATTTTTTTCAATATGGTCCTTTTTCTTTTTTTTATTTCTTTTCTTGATCATTTTGTAAAAGTTTTGATGGTTTTTAAATTTATTATTCAATCCAATTTTATGGTGTATTTTTTTTTAATTTGATCCTTATTTTTTTTTATCTTTCTGTTAAATTTATTGTTCTTTTCAATTTAACTCTTCAATCAAAATTTTGTTCTCGTCCTATAATTTATTTTTTATTTTATTTTTTACCCTCATTCTTTTAATTGCAATTTTTTATTTTGTAAAATTGAATTTTTTTTTTTTTCAGATTTCATCCTTCAGCATTTTATTTACTAGAAATTGGGCTTCACATTTTGTTTTTATGGTGCTTCTGGTTTAATAACATGAGTCACAGATTTGAAAAGTTAATGCGACTCAACATCATTTTTTTTTTTTGCATTAGTTTTTTTATAAAAAAATTTGCTTTGTGGTTTTTTTCAATTTATTTTCTATTGAGTTATTTTAATCTCATCACTTAGACCATGAATTTTACGTCTTAAACCGAATTAGCTTGTTTTTTATTACCCAAATTACATGTCTATCATGCTATCTTAGGTTGATTTGAGTTAATTTTTTTTAATCCAATTATGAACTTCCAAAAGTTTTTTTTTCCAAGTTATCATGTTTTTTTTTTAAATCCACTTATTATCATTGTTAATTTTTTTATCATCTAATTAAAATAAAATCAATTTATTAAACTTGATCGGTGCAATAACTCAAATTATTTTTTTATATGTTTTAAAAATGTGCTTGCATCTCACTAGATATCAATTTTTACGCAAAAAGATAGGATGTCTAGTAATTTTCTATTGGGCTCACTTGTTAATAAATGTCACAGGATAATGGATATATCAACACTTAACTTATCGAATAAAAAACCAGCAGATTCCATTGATAATTTAAGGGTAGGGTTTGGGACTCTCTTTGGATGCTCAATTGTTCATCAAATTATTAAATAGATTATGATTAGAGAATCCTACAACGTAATAGCATTAATTATTGTACGAAGATTGGCTACATTGATAGAAGTTTATTAGGATTTGGGATTTTTAAATTAACTACTTGTCTTATTCTATGTAAAATGCATAAACTTCACGGAATTAGTTCATATTTGATACAAAAATAATAGATTTTTTATTGTATTATATGTGAAAAAATAGTTGAAGTATTTTACCATAGGAAGAAAGTGTAGTGAAATCCATCTAATTATTGGGGAAATATAGCCTATAGAAAAGATTGAATTGTGTAACATAAAGATTTATTTTTTAAAAGTGTTATTTGCCTTCACTACAAAACATTTGCTATATAGTTTAAAGCAAATACACTTCTAAAACTAATATAAAAATAAATATATTCCATGTATTTTTTTTCTTCTGCACCCAACATATTGATAGGGTAAAAAAAAATTTAAAAGTGTTATTAATATGTGAATTGAAAAAGATACATATTGATGGGGTAAAAATTTTACAAAAAAAGTATGGCCAAGGCTTTCCTTTTATCTCCTTGCAAAACCTATTCCATGCATTTTTTTTTTCTTCTTCACCCAACATGCATGTTTAATTGTACACACACCAGGAGAAGAAAAGGAAATTGTTGCACAAAAACCTAGCAAGGTGAGATAAAAGAGAAAATAAAGAAGAAATATTGGAACGCCAGGGCATATAAATTTCGATGACGATATTCTTGATACCACAAAAACAGATTTCAATGAGATAAACTTGTTGACATTTTGAAATGTATTCTTTGAAGATTGGAGTGGGTCATACGTACACATCACCCTAAAGTGACGTATGACCCACTCACTATTTGGATTGTGCCAAATAGCATTCTACTTGTTTAGGCCAAGTCAAAATAACTAGAACTTTATCCATATAGGCCAGACCCAAATAACTAGCTTCTTTCCAGCTAGAATTTCAGCTCGACACCTGACGATACCCAATACTCAATCTCTTCAATCCTACTTCGACATGCACATGCATGTATTTTTATTTTTTTTTTAGGTTCCTAGGATACACACAAACTTTTCATGCACACTTAATGTTTTCTACATACACCTTTTTCTATACAAAGTAGGCATCATTTTTTATGCTAATGCAACTTGACATGTTCATGTATATGTCTTATAATCAATAGGTTGGTTACACATGGCATTAACTTTGTTAATATAAAACCATATTTATTATTAATAAAGGCTTTCTTTATCTTTAATATTAATTTATATTTTATTAATAAATCTAATGTTTGATTAATAAATTTAGAGTAAAGATAAAGTCTCTGGAACAAAAATATTTTGCAAAGAAAATTTTAAAGTTATAATTATGAGATTCTTATTGCATTAAAGCATTGTTCCTAAATGTTATTGGTTAGTGCTCTATTAGGATTGAAAATTAATTTGATTTGTTGAGACTTGTACATATTATATTCTTCCCTTTATAAAATGAAGTGGTTGTTATCATAAGATGAGGTATAAGGAATACCTAGAACTAATATGTAGGTGCTTGTTAGATGACATGTATACTAAACCAACCTACATGAAAATTCTATATGGAGAGATCACCACTGTTTATGGAAATGATTACATGATAGTTATGTAAGTGATCCTCAAACTTGAGAACACTAAGTTATCTTATATAGAGAATGTTATACTTTGATCTTGACTATATGTTGTCCTAATCAAGGATAATAAATAGTCAGATATTAGGTATATCATGAACTATATAAAAGTATTTGAGTGATTAAGAGATGATTTATCACCCTCGATGAATTAGAAAAAATATTCAACATGTTCTCAAATAGTATTGATTGTGAAATCTTTGCATAATATGGAATGATATTTGAAAAGAGTTCCAATTATTATTCGAAGAATCAATGACTATAGTGTTGAAAATAAATATGATTTGATAGAGTATACACACTCAATTATAATGTCTAAATCAAAACATTCTTAATAAATTAATAATAATTACACTAAGAAACTATTAATTATAAGGTTAAGTCTACTCACTTATAACTTTCCTAATATTTGAAGGATTATGACATATTGTTAAACAATACACTTGATCTTTAAATATAGATAAATCAATTGTTGGATTGATAATAAATTAAATTATTTAATTTATTTAATCCTATTTTATTTAGGATTATGATTTATATTTTGACCAACATATTAGGAACTAATAAGTCACATACAATAAGCATAATTGGTCAGAAATTAAACTGAGATATTTAATCAAGTGTGATTTGATTGTGAATAAATTTTAGAAATTGTAGACTATAATATAATTTATATAGAGAATTAAAATTTTAGATTGAGAAAAATCAAGTTGAGACTTGATTGAATAAGTTTCTAAAATTATCCTAAAATAATATATGTGGTGTTATTCATGGGGCAAAGTGATATTTTACCATTTATAAGGTTATTAAGTTTTTCCCATAAATAGAATGTTATGCCTTGTATTTTCTATGTATAGAATAATTATGTAAGTTACATAACAAAGAGAGCTAGCACTCATAGACATAGAAACCCCTCTCTTCTAAAAAGATTTTTAAGAGATTTTTCACTTGTAGTTTGTGTGGATTATTCTTAGAGGCCGGACACTTAAATGATTTGTGGTTTGCTACAAACAAGCCTTGAAGAAGTTGATTAAACCTAAAAAGAAGATTTAATCTTTAGGTAATATTTTCTTAAAACCTTAAACAACCCTAGGTTGTCTAAGAGGATCTTGAGACTCCTAATTTTTTAAAAATAATTTATCATTTTTGTTTATGTATGTGTTTCGGTAACCTAACATGATCATCACCTACATTTCCACTAATGTTGGCATGGCACATCAACCAACAGCCATCATGGCTAACCAATAGTTTTTTGCTATATGAAAAGTGTTAGATAAAACCGACAAGCATTGGAAAATTCCATCCAATTGATTGCTAACTTCACAACTAATGATGAGCATCAACTTCTCTATTAATGATATGTCCCTTTATCCATGAAGAAAGTTAATAAGTAAAAAATAAATAAAAAGACTAGTCTACCATACAAGCAATAACTTAGTTAGGCCATGCAACATATAAGTCCATACAAAACAATTATAGTCTATCCAGGCTAGGCCAATACGATACACAAGCTACACCTAGATACACACTTTTAACAACTTTATTTTATTTATTTATTCCTATATATTATTTCCTCCTCCTATATTTATTGATTTAAGTATTAGAGGGTCATATTCCTTATAGGACTTGTTTTTTCAAGTGAACATTCATGCATTAGTCAAGTCCATCAATCATAGGTTAACCTAGTCACACCAATAACCAAAGACATAACCATGGAAAATTCAATTTTTGTCTGAACTTTTTTCATAACTTCATTAATAGCATCGTCTATAGGATTCATTCCTTATTAAAAGCATTTTCTATGGCTAACAAAAATTTAGGACAAGAAAGAATAATAAACCTCCCCATCATAAGAATTCTAGTACTTTTAGCTCTCCAACAACTTTTCCATCAAATGTAAATGTTTATCATATTGTTCTATTTATACTAGAATAACTCTGCACTTTTCCATTCTATCAATAAGAAATACAACATACAACTCTATTATATACACCAAATGTACATAAACAAATTTAGTTTCGTGAAGACACAAGACAAAATGACATGTAAAGTATGCATGATACGTCAACTTTACAAATGAGTCGTTTTAGTTATAAAGAGCACTCCTCTATAGGTCCTAGCCATAAGTGTGACTATCTCCATTAATATCCATCTAACTCTCATTTGCATGCTCTTTGATAAAAAAATCCTAAATGCGAGACAATATTAGTAATTGCATGATCTCCTAAAAATGAACACTTGCCTCTTCAATGAATGTTTATTTACCAAGTCCAATCTAGACAACTATGATGGTCTTATAAATTCTAGATAACACATTCAAAATGTTAGAAGCATCCTGGAGCTTGTGACATAAAAGTGTGATGCTATATGCAAAATCCTTCCAACAATACTATGAGGATCTGCACGCGTATGACACCATAGCATAGAGCTTAATATATCCTTTATTCTTGTGATCTTAACTCCAAACTCGTCTTTCACTTCAGCATAAGCATTTTAGCTAAAAAAACGAATAATAGATCTAGTCATCA
Organism: Populus nigra; assembly: GCF_951802175.1. Lineage (NCBI taxonomy): Eukaryota > Viridiplantae > Streptophyta > Magnoliopsida > Malpighiales > Salicaceae > Populus > Populus nigra. The sequence continues at coordinate 8,238,218 of NC_084866.1, read as the reverse complement.
ACACACAATAAGAACATGAGAGTATCAAGGTATATATTCAAAGGTTCAAAAAAGAAATGCTCATCGTGAAAAGACTTCTTGAAATCATTACCATAATAACCCTGAATAATAGAGCCTATAATTTCTTATAGGAAAGATTGTATATTATCCTTAATAGAACTCTCATCAATGTTAAACAAGCAATGAAGAATTATATTAGGGTGAAAGAAGCTAGCATGACCAGACAATGACACCCTTATTTCTGCTCATAAAAAATAAAGTCTTTCCAATGTCATCAATCTCCCATAAGAGCATCTAAAAAAAAGCACCAACAAACATATTTATAATCATCTAACATAATCATAATCACATCAAACATGTTATTAACAACCTTAATTATTCTAACGAAGGCTCTGATACCATCGTTAGGTTCTTGAATATCATACACGCAGTAAAAACAATAAAATAAAATTATTTGGGAGTCCCTAAAATCCTGTTAGACAAATCTAGAATTGTTGTAAATCACATATCATCCAATTATCCAGCCTCCAATGGTAATCCACATGAACCACTAGTGAGAAATCTTTCAAATCTCTATTTAGGAGAGAGAGATTATTATATCTAGAATGTTAGCTCTCTATTTTATGACTTAAGTAGATTTTCTATCTAACAAACAATCACCAAAAAATAATAGGCATAGCTTACTATTTATAGAGAAATCTGAAAAACCTTATAAATTAGAAAAATATTAATTTTTTCCTTGAATAATATCCATATATTAATTTGAGACAATTTTAGAAACTAACTCAATCAAGTTCTGACTTGATTTTTCTAAGTTTAGAAATAAAGTCCCTATATTAATTATATTTTATTTCTTAATTTCTAAAATATATTTTAATTAAATCATATTTAATTAAATCATCCTGGTTTAATTTATTACTAATGGTTCTTAATATGAGTGACCTATTAGGTTCCTAATATGTTAGCCCAAACATAAATTATAATTCTAATTAAATGGAATTAAATAAATTAATTTATTATCAATTCAATAATTAATTAATTTATATTTAAAGATTAGGTGCATCGTCTAACAATGTGTCATGATCTCCTAAATATTAGAAAATTCATTAGTGATTTGACTTAACCTTTTTATGACTTGTTTCTTAGTGTAATTAATATCATTTTATCAATAATGTTCTGATTTAACATTAAAGTATGGAGTATGTCTGTCATGTTAAATCATTTTTTTTTCTCTACATAGTAGTCATTGATCATTTGAATACAATTTTAATATCTTTTCAAATCTCATTTCACCTTAACCAAGATTTCTCAATCAATAATATTTGAGAACAGATGAAACATTTTTCCTAATTCACCTAAGGTGATGAATCCTTTCTTGGTCACTCAAGTACCTTCATATAGTTTATGTTATACTCAATGTCTTCACATTTATTACCTCAATTAAGATAAATGTAACAAGATTAAAGCATAACATTTTTTAATATAAGATAACTTAGTGATATCAAGTCTAAATATCACTTATATAACCATCACATGAGCCTTTTTATAGATATAGGTGATCTCTCCATATGAAATTTTTATGCGAGTCAATTCATTGTACATGTCTTATAACAAGCACCTATATATTAGTTCTAGATATCCCTTATACCCCAGCTCATGAGAACAGCTACTTCCTTTCATAAAGAAAAGAACATAACATGTATCAGTCTTTACAGCTCTAATAAATGTCTAGTATGTAAGAGAGTATCGACTAGGAACATTTTAGGACCAATGTTTTGATGCAATAAGAATCTCATAATATAGCAACTTTATAATTTTTTTGCAAAGTAATTTTGTCCCATGAATTTTATCTTTACTCTAGATTTATAAATCAAATATAATATTTATTAATATAATATTATATGAATATTAAAGATAAATTAAGCCTCTATTAATAATAAATATGTATGTATATTAATATACTAATGTCACATGTAATCAATCAATTGTCTATAAGGCATATTAAACTAACAATAAAAACCCCTAGTAGTGTCTAATAACATTTTAATAGATCCATGTTGACAAAGATCTGTCAATGTTTTTTCTAACTCAAGTTTGCACCAAAAGGTCCAACCCTATAATTAAAGGATACCAAGAATTTGATTCTTTCAATAAAATCCTATGATATAATTCAACATGTATTGGAACCATATTCTTTCAAATAGGTAAATATTTAGTCGTTGGACTTCAAACCAGTGCTAGAAGTTTGATCATGTGTTGATGGATTTCAAACCATCACCAGAAGTACCAAGAAGTAGATTTGAGTCACTAAATTTCAAACTAGTGCTAGAAGACTGATCCTCCAGTGATGGATTTCAAATCATCATAAGAAGTACAAATAGGTAAATCCCGAGTTGCTAGATTTCAAACTAGTGTTAGAAGACTAATTTTGCATCATTGGATCCCAAACCATTACCCCAAGTTAAAATAGTATCAAACATATCATCTTGTGATAGAGTTTAACATATACCAAAAAGAATCATATTTGATCATCAAAAGGATTCAATTCAATTAGCATGATGGCTAGGTACGTCATTCCTGAATAATAAGTTAGGTCACCTTTCTAAATTACCAAGATTTCAAAACAATTTCCCACTGAAGTCTCTTAGACTTTAGCAATATTTTAATTTTTTTGTCACAACCTTTTTTACAAGCTTACTATACAAAGTATTTTATAAAACATTGTATTGTAAGTACATAAAAAGAGGGAAACTATCATAATCCATTTTTACCCAATATACATTTAAGAAAATATATAAATTCTAAAAAAAACAGAGAAAAGAAGAAGGAAAGCTCACAAAATATATTTACTTGCTAGTGAAAAAAAATTATTTAGATTTCAATTAAGGAAGGCAACATTTTTAAGAAAGATTAGGTGTAATTAGAGGAATTTAAATACCAAAGACTAAAAGTGTTAGATTTTTAAAATATAGAAAGTCCTACTAATTCAATCAATCAAGGGTTTAATGGGATAAATTTCTATTTTTATGACTAATTTTAGTTCTAATTGAGAAGTTTTGTAAATTCAAGGACTACTATGAACAAAAGGAGAAATCAAAGGGCTTTTAAAACTTGAACAAGGACTCAATTAGAAGAATCTAATTGTTTAGTTTGGATTTCGAGCTCAATTAAAAATAAAAACTTTAAATGTATTAAGGTAAAAAACATGTTAACATTTAGGGACCATTCTATGCCTATGTCATGCCCAATGACACCATTTTATAGCTAGGTTATAAATAAATTATTTTATCTTCTTCTTTGATAAAGAATCCTAACCTCTATCCCTTTCACCCTCGGTTAAACGATTCACTATCATTTCTTATGATCTTAGCATCATTTCTCCATGCCTCCATTGTCGTCCTTTTATAATTTTATCATCGTTCATGCCTTAGTTAGCCTTTCTCCACATGTTGATAGGAAATCATGTCCTTATCCTTTACTTTTTTATTTTTTATTTGGTTATGGTTCAACAATTGTTTTATTGAACCAAGTGCTCTCTCTTGCTATAAGTCTGGCTATCCTTTTATCTATTATTCTTGATGGCTTGATTTTCTATTGGGGAATCCAATGATAATTTTGGGTAAGTTGGTGGTCCTACTCTATAAATTTAGGTTTAAGATTTTTTAAAAAATACAGTAGAAAATTTGAAAAGACTAGAGTGATTAGATCGTGAGTAAGAGAAGGGAATTAGGGTTGTGAGTTTATTTTCTCTAAATCTTAGAAAAGAGTTTGACCATTAAGAATATGTAAATCCAAACTGTTTTAACAACATTGTTTACTCTTTAAGTATAGGTATAACCCTTATCATTTGCATGTCACTGTATATGTGTAACCTTTTAACACTTTAATTAATATTGTTGTTTATTGTTGTGTATAACCCTGTAATATTAATTTAAAATTACTAAATGTAAAAAAAAAATTTCAAGTTACCATCATTAAGCTATCATGAGTCTACTATTATGGGTCATTCTATATTTTTTTTAAGTTATCGAGATAGTGAAGCTTATTATAGAGTTATATTGATTATGTTATGCCATTGATGACTTAAAAATATATGTGTTGAGATTGTGGTAGGACCCCATTTAAATGTTGATTTTAATTATTTCAATGATGGATGACCTAAAGTGTGATGTTGATTTTGTTTTGAAAGGGCTACTGATTTAGAAACAAAACATGCATCTTTATTATAGTATTTTCATAGTTGGTTGTTATGCTTGATGCATGTTTTATTTTCTTATGTTGATGTGCTTGTTCTATATGGATATGTTATAATTGGTTTCCTACAAGCCAGCCCCAAGACCAACCAAATTAGATCTTCTAAAAAACCTATCTTTCACCAAGTCCTGGATTTTCCAAAACTATTTTCATGTGTTTCCCTTAAAATTACATCTAGTTGAGATACATAGACTAGTTCCATCTTGTATTTTTATGTGTTTTTAAGCATTTTTAGTGTTATCCTAACTCAAATAAACAGCATGTCTCTTCCCATTTCATTATGTTTCAAAATTTTCCAATACATGAATGTTGTCTTATTCAACTTTTCAACAAAAACAATCGAAACCTAGTATATATGCATTTGTGGGTTTTGAAACTAGTTTAAAAAACCCAATGGGTCTTATCCCATATAAAAATGCCTAAATAGGCTGACATTCCAAACTAAAAGAAACATCATCCTTGTGTTTTCTAAGAAAATTTAAAAAGTATTTTGCTATTCACTCTTTGTATTTAGGCTAAATAGACTTAACATAGGTCATTACTTTGAATACTAAGAGGAGCAACCATCCTTACTTTATTTTAAAAAATAAAGAAAAAAAGAAGCATGTCAAAATATGTTTTGCTATTCACTATTAATATTTAGAATAAATTGACTCAGCATGAACTATTATCTTGAATTTTAAAAGAAGTAGCTCATCCTTTTAATTTTTAAATGAAAATATGCCTTTGAAATATCTAGTTCTATATTCACCATAAAATTAGAAGTATTGGCTTCTTTAATGAATTCTCGTACATGCATGCTAATAAGAATCCAAAAGGTAATTCATTTGTTGTGCATACACAAGTCATAACATCGGTGTGTACAAACATTAATGAGGGGCAACAAGTTAAAATCATAAGAAGGTGATTGTTAAATAACATGTCTAAAAAACAAGTGAACCCTAAAAGGGTAATTTGTCAAAACTTAGTCCATAAATGACTTTCATGTCACCAGATCCTATTCTAAATAGATGAACATATGATGGTCACCGTTTAGGTAGAACTGTGACATACAATCTTCATTCATTTAGCAAATATTACGAGTGAAATTTAGGTATTATAGGAATAATGAACCTTAACAAAGTATTATTTATGGACTCTTTCTAAAATCTAAGCGAGGTTCAATAAGCCCAATATAAGCTCATTAGTTATTAATTTGCAAGGTTTGATAGACTAATTGGTCATATGTCATTATCAAGAATAATAAGGTGTAGACATGTCAATTCACCAAGTATTATAAAAAGATAATAACCAGAAGTAACATAAATGAACCAGATCTTAGAATGGTTAGACTTTAAACCAACGATCTAAGGTTTAACTCTTAATAGTAGACCCACTATAACCCATGTAGATAGACCAATAGTAGATTATGCATAATAAATTATTAAAAATAAAAGGCAAGAGTAACAATCCAGGTTATCTCGGGTAGAATATTTTAGGATGATAGTATCTTTCCTATAGCATAGTTAAACTTTTATTTTAGAATTCTGAAGATCAATAAAGAATTATAATACTAGAAAGGATTGAGTGCTAATTAAGTTTTATCATCGTACTAACAATCCTTAGCTATTAATAATTAATTATCAATGTTGATCTTTTGATTGCCCAACAACTAACCACGGAGTAAAATGTTCTTTTTATGTTAAAGAAACAAAAAAAAAAAGAATATAGCAATAACAAAATAACAAAAAAGTTTCTAATAAATAATTGATGGGTTATTTTATCGATTTTTGTTTACAAATTAAGATTAACATCTAATTTGTTAAAATGATGTATTTTTAATATTGTTTCCCAAATAGTATATTTTGTACCAAGTAAGCTTCACATTAAAAAGAAAAAAATATGATTTCTTTTAAATACATGTTATGTAACATAATTTTAATAAAAAATGTAATTAAAAAAAATATTCAAAAATATATATTAATAAACCACTAACAACCCTCCACTCTCTCTTCTATTAGAATGTTGGAAAAACACATGTTTGTATGTTTATTTTGCATAAAATGTTTACAAGAAAATATTTTCTAGATTTTCTTATGTTTGTATCTAAATAATATTTTTCAAAAAGTTTGTTTCCGGTGTAAAATATTTTACAGGAAAAATAGTCAAAGTAAAATATTGTGCAGTCAACCTTAAAATTTAGTTTATTAACTGAAAAATAATATTTTCAGCTCATGAAATCCTATAAAATATTTTAATAATAATAATTCAATTACAATATTATCCAACTATGTCAATTACCACCACCACTATTGAAAAATATTACATGTAAAATATTTTACATGAAAATATATTTTAAACCAAAAATTAAAAATATTTTATATGTAAAACATTTTACAAGTAAAATAATATTTTTCATGTATGAAATATTTTAGGCAAAACAAATGAGCCCTTGGTCTTACAAAACTTAAACCTCAAGGAAAAGTAATAAAAACTCTTAAGATTGTAAAAACTTTAAACACATAAACTGTCTTCTCTTGCTGTCTTTGATCTTATCTTCTTCTTTTTTCCTTCAGTTAGAACTTATAAATTTATCAAGACAAAATAATTCCGAATTTCTACCCACTTCTCGATTGTGTTGTCATGATATTTAGTACAAACAATATTAATCTGAGGACATACATTAAATTCGAAAGAATGGTAAGAGGGAATAAATAAGTTATGAAACGTAATAGTTATAAAAAATTCTATGACACTACAAGTTTAGATAAGACCCTAAGTAACTATGGAAAGAGAGTAGAAGAGGAAGAGGAAAGGAAACAATTGGTGATATGCTTAAATTATTTTAGTCAGAAGATGCATTGAAGGTTTTAGAGAGGGGCAGAGAGAGAGAGAGAGAGAGAGAGAGAGAGCATGAGAGTGATGGTAGATTACACAAAAAAACATGCACTGAGGTTCAAATTCCCCTACAAACCATTTTTCAGGCGTCCTCTTTTCTCGTCTAAACATGTTAATTAACATTTTACCTATACTCTTCCCGACAAAGCTGGGCTGCTGTCAAGCAATTGGACGAAACAACAGCCTTCCATAGTCAACAACCAGCAAATTTATTTCCAGCTTTCTAGTAATTGAAATATAGAATATTTGACATAACCCAAACAACAACAAATGCCAAGGATATAAATTATTTAATTCTCTTTTCATCAAGTTACAATATGCTCACTCTTAGGATAAACAATCAAGCAACTTCTAAGAGAAACCATTTGATACTTCGTGGAACTTCATCCAATGCTTGCCAAAGAACCTTGGTTCCTTATGTTCCGCCTGCAACACCACAAAAGTTTATACATTCAGCTTATATTATATAATTTCCAAAGAACAAACATATAAATCATTCAACAGAGTAGTCTGAAAGCAGCATGACTTACAGTCGTAGGATCTTCTAAAAGCAACCAAAATGATACCACAAAGTTCCACAATCACAACTGGTCTGGCGTTGTCCTTCGCCTGATCCGCTCGCTGCGCCTCCAAGGGCCTGACCCGCCATCTGAAGAATCATTGTCATCCTCTCTGGAAGAAGATCCAGTTTCACCTTCATGATTCTCCCCCCAATGCCGGGTGGCTCTCCTTCTGAAACCTAGCGGTGCTCTGGCTCTTGATGTACCAGACCAGCTACTACTCCTTGGACTAGATCCAGGTCTAAAAACTCTTATAAGAAAGAATACAGTAAGCCAACCACCATCATCTATAGGCTCATCACCCCTCTCTTCTCCAAACGAAGATTGGAGGGTGCTAAGCAAGTCGCCAAGGTCCCTCTGACGCTCCAGCCTCCTCCAATTACGTTGCCGCTCTGGATCAGCCTCTGATGGTCGAACAAGTGGGTGTTCAAGCCTCGCATGCTTCCTGAGATCCGAATACGTGCCACTAAAATTGCATGTCTCACAGGCACAGCTTCTTGGTTTTGCATTCATGAAACTTCGTGCAGGTTCAGTGACAACCCACTCTTTTATCTGCCCCCGACAGAGTGGGCATACTAGCTTTGGCTGCACCTTGTTCTCACAAGAAATGGTTTCAGTGGGTAAGGATCCTTCCTCAGATAGATCTTCTGGTGGAACTATAACTGTTGATACTGAGCTGACGACTGCAGGAGAATTCATGGTTCTAAGCCTACTTTCTTGTGGTTGTGGAGTTGTTGGTGTTGTTTCTGCAAATGACTTCCGAAACTGATCAAGACAATTAGAATGACGATAGCTTGTGTCACACATGTAAGGACGGCAACCTTTCTCATGTGAAGAACAAATAAGGAGAACAGCATTATGAGGATGTTCCATGCATACAGGGCACCTGGCCTCTTCCCATTCCTTCAAATTCTCCTCAGTATCTGAAGGGATTTTAGGTGAAGATCGTCTTGAACAACTGGAGCTGCATGTATAAGGAGATGTCCTGTACCTATCAAAAGATATGGAACGATCTCTTCTATCCTTTGGCATGTTGATACTTCAAAAATATCAAGAGAAGACTAAAGAAACCAGTGCTCCTAACACCACAGCAGCAAAATGAACGACGTTCTAAGAAAGTACATAAAGATCATTTATAAGAAAACCCAATAAATGAAATAAAGGCTAGCATTTCTAAGAAAGAATAATAATAACTGAAAATAGAAATCCCAATAGACTTTTAGAGTTTAACACACCCCATGAAAATGCATGAACACCAACCCCAAACAAAAGAAAGGAAAAAAAGATCAAGAAGCCACAGCTAACAGAAAAATATCCTTTTTCAAGGCAGACTTGCAAATTTATACACAGACAAGAAATTGTTCCAGTCCACAGCAGTTTAAAGGAGAATTACATAAACATAAGATATACGTTACAAGAGAAAAAATGGACCACCATCAACCATTCTCTATGAGAAAACAGATACTCTTTATATTCCCCTTGATGAAAATTTCAGACTTATAGATATATTCAATATAGATTTTATGCATAAACTGAAACAACTACGGAAAAATAAAAATAATAAACATATCTCATGTGAGACAACCTATGTTCATAGGCATCAGCTGTGCTTGCCGAAGCTTATATGCTCCACAACATCTTGAAAAAAAATGTATCAATAAAGAAATCAACATAAAGCACAACCATGTTTTATTTACTTGTTAAGAGTGGTGGTTGGGGGGTAGGGGGGTGGGGATGATACAAACCATTCAATACTATTAAAGTGCAAGTACGTTTTGGAGGTCCAGCCACAGACTTCAAGGCATCAATTATGAGCCAAATCCATATTGCTTTTTACATCAGTATTGTTCTTATGAACTATCACTTGTAATGAGTTTATAAAGTCCAGTCCCTGAGTGATGGACAGCCACCAAAAGAAGGCATTCTCTGATCATACAACTATCGGCAGTGGCAAATATTGAAGAAGAAGAAGAAGAAGAAGAAGAGAAAGAATGAGAGTTACAAATGCAAGTTGACTGCATCCAACACCATGACAGTGCAATTATGTTTTTGAGCAACAGCCATCACCTTCATGGTATCAATTGTGCACCAAGATTCCCCCACAATGGTACGTTCACAGTCCATACTGCTCTCTGACACGAACAAGATCATTCAAACTAGTATTCATAATGAGTTTATGGAGTCCAAGTCCTGAATTAGCTATTGTCAGAAACATAGGAATTGAATAGGAGGAGCATGCACGGCCCATCTTTACAAATCTCTGAACTCAACTAGTTGTAAGTTGCAGGAGCCCTCTTAGCCTTCAACTTTACCCAAGGCCACAAAGGATGCCGCAAACTTGACCTTACACAAGTCACAACACAATGTCACTCTTGGTTTTTACCATATTCATTGTTACTCCTAGGCCACAGAAGAGAGTTTGCATTGTTGAAGACACAATTCTTCACCACAAAAGTGATTATAACCTAGCTCCCTCAATGTTCTCTTTCTCCAGGAGTCAAAACATACAGAACATCTTCGAATCACTTAAGTATGGCCAGTACATATTAATGTTTTCAAGATGATCGATCATACATACAATACCTAAAAGAATCGGCTTTATAAACTTTCCAACAGCCAAATTATCCTCCCAAACACAAATGGTTTCAACGAAAACAAAAAATGCATACACAACCCTGCACCTCACTTTGGTTAGGGGATTCAAAGAAACTTCAGTTCTAATTGAAAAACAATCACTAAAAAAATATAGTAGCCTTTACCATCTTTCCCACAAAACAACAACAATAATAATAATAATAATAATAATAATAATAATAATAAGCTCTCAACATAACTAGGACACTCAAATTGCCAAAAATCAAATGGCAAGATGTGAAATTTCTAAACAAAGTTCTTTCTTTTTTTTTTATTCCGCCAAAAGATCAAACTAAATGAATATGCACAGAAATCGCAGATAAGAAATCAAACCCTTTTCATTTCTTTTTAACTTAGTTTCTATTTCCACAATTTTAACCTCAAACACAGACACAATTAGAACACAAACAAATAAAACCTAAACCTTTCAAAAAAACCCCGGAAATTACAAGCAAAATGAATGAGTGATAAAAGAATCTGATCCCTACCTATAAGAATTAACACATAAATAATAGAGATTTAAATAGGAGAAATCATCCAAAAACAGCAGAAAAGTTTATAAGAGATATTACCACAAGTCCTTTGAGAATTCGATTCCACTTTAATAGATCGTGAATGAAAAGAGATCGATTTTGAAGGAGGCTGCTTTTTCTTGGGTTGTTCTAGGGCTCCTTTCAGTTCAAGACAGATGAAAAAGGAGAGAAGAGGTGAAAGTGAGCTATTAAACAGAAGAAAAAAAAAATAAAAAACGAAAGAGAGAAAGAAGGACAAGTCTCTCTCTCTCTCTCTCTCTCTCTCTCTATATATATATATATATATATATATATATAGACACACACACACACACACACACATAGAAAAAAGAAAAATAAATTGGAAATTCCAACGACTATTTAAGTCGCTACGGTTGTTGTCCTTGCGAAACTGATAGGGTCACAGCCTCGCAGCATATTATATTATAATCGGCTAAATTTTAATTTGCCCCTTGAAGTTTGGGGTATGTCCAATTTAGCCCACGGAGGATTCAAATGAATCGATGTTATCCTTGAAGTTTCAAGCACAAATCAATTTACCTCTTCAGTTTAGAAATCTAACCAGATCCGAAGATCCAAAACCTTTTTTCTTTCCTAAAATTCTAAAACTCGATCAAATAGATTCTTCTTGATAAAAGTTAAAAGAAAATTTTTATGGTGTTCAAAAATAATTAGCGGTATTTTATTAATTACTTTCTGTATTCACTCTTAAAAAAGGAACATATACATAAATGAAAGAAAAAATCAAATACATGACCCACCAAAAATAATAAAAATATTTTGATTTAGGCATTTTCTCTCCTACTTGTATTTATCTCTTTTTTAAGAGTTAATTTAAAAAAATAACTAATAGAATGTCACTAGTTACTCTATGAATATCATAAAATTATTTAGATGTTAAGTTGATCAAATTTAATATTTTACTTCCTTAAAAAGATTTTATCATTTATATTTAAAAATAAAAAAATTTGACAAATGTTGTCATAACTCGGATTTTGAATACCTTTTCAAAACATTTTCCAATCTTTTTTAAATAATTGTGTTTTCAATACATTTCGATCATTCACGTATATATTTTGTGATTTTCAACTATTTTTATCTTCTCGATGTCTTTTTAAAAAATCAAGATTCAAAAATATATTTTCAACGTATTTGCATCTATTTCATAATTCTCGATTACTTTTCTTATCGAATTGATGTCGATGTGTTTTTGAAAAAATAATTCAAAAAATATGAAAATCAAAATAAGGAAAAAAATAGACAAAAAGTTAAAGTGCAAGATAAGAGGAATGAATAACCAACAAAAATATACAATAGAAATATTTTTAGGATATACTTAAGATAAGGGATCAGGAGTAAAAATATTCCTGAATTAGATTATAAATAGAAGTGAATAGTATTTAAAGAGAGGAGCCACAACATAAAGAAAAACCTAACCTTATCTCCCACACAAAAAAAATCCATAACCTCCTCTCTTCCACCAAAAAAAATCCTAGCCACCAAGAGATAAAGAGAAAAAGAAATAGAACATGAGGATATAAAACCTAGCCACTTACATCAAAAACCAACCCACCAAAAAACCTTGCCTTATCTCTTTCATTTTCCTTTTAACTACAAAACCCAGCCACTATTGAAGAGCCAAAAATTAAGAAGAGAGAAAAGAGAGTGTGTAGAAAATTTAGAAAAAAAATACGTAAAGAAATAAAGTATAAAAGAATAAAGAGAGAAGAGATACGATCTCTCATTTCTCTTTCCCGCCGACACTGGATTCCAACCAACCACCAACATTTTGCCTACCACGATCTCCTTCATTACATACCTAAAAGCACATTAACTTGTGGAAACCATAAATCAAATAGAAATTGAGAGAGAGAGAGAGAGAGAAGAAAAACAAAACAATAACTGCTACAAGGAAAAAAAACAACATGACATCTAAATTTTCAAGTCATTAGATCTCCTCCCACCGATGATGGTGCCCTACATCGTAACTATCAAGAGAAAGACCAAGGAGTGGTGCAATACATAAGGTGGTCTATGTGTCGCCCCTCCCTACCAATAAGCATAAAGACACATTTGAAGCAAGGTTGTCCAGAAAAGACAGCATTAAAGGTATAAATGGTCAAACTTTGAATGACTAGATCTTCCTCCACTATCAACAGTGACTTATACCTCCTCCACCATAAAAATAAAAAAAAAAGCGGTGCTTTGTATGGACTAGGCCACGAGCCTCTTCTCCCTACAATTTGCCTAAACGACACGATGCAATTCAAGCCACCGTTGTTAAATTTTCCAGCACTATTCTAGTTATTGTGTCAACCTTTTTAGCCCTAAACTCTGACCGCTCTGAAATGTCCATTTAAAACATTAAATATCTTTTGAATAATTATTTGGGTTTATGGTTGATTTGGATGAATATTATGATGACATTTTTTGGTTTGAATAATATTGAGATTGATTGTTTATATTTATGGATACTTGAATTTTTTGTGTTTAATTCTTTTGTCATGATGTGTTTTATAAATGAATGTGCATTGCAAATATATTCAATATGTTTTTAAATATTTTATTCTTTACGCATCATGCTGATTCTTTCAAAGTTTGCATCTTGCTCATGTTTGATATTTTTGGTCATTCCTTTATTTTATTTATGCATGAGTTTGCTTTTATATTAAAGGATAATGTTCACACTCATTCATAAATTTACATTGGGTTTTATAACTCATCTATAAAACTCATTAAGGGTTAAGCCCATAGTAAAATGGCCTTTATGGTCTAACATTCCAAAACCTCTTTCAAAAACTTTTCTTTTTTAAAACTACAAAAAAAAATGATTTGTTATTCACTCGTAGTGTTTGAGATAAATAGACTCATAATAAGTTATTATCTTAAATGTTAATGAGGAGTAACATCTTAGTCTCTTTTGTTTTTAAAACATTTTTTCCTTTCAGATTTTCTAACCTTTAAATCTAATATCCATCAATAACTTTTAAGTGTCAATTGAAGGTATTAATTTTTCTTAGTAAGTCCAAAGCATTGTCACTAGATCCTACCTCCAAGTAGATCAACCCATAATACTTATTACTTGGATATTTAGATCTGGGGCATAAACACCCTATTCAATAAAAAATTACAAGTGAACCTCCCATTATTTGGGTTGGGTTTAATGAGCCCAATAAAAGCCCGCCTAATTATTCATTTATATAAACTATTAATAGTCACAGATTATGATTATAAGTAAATTGTTGTAAACATATCAATTAACCAAACAATTAGGAGTGGATAAGATGACTTATACTTTAGAATGGATAGGCTTTAACCCACTTGTTCACCTAGAGTTTAACTCATTACAATAGACATATTATGTTCAATGTAGATAGAGTACTGATATTAGACACAACAGACCATTAGAAATAGAAAATAAGAAGCGATGCAGTTTACCCTAGATAAGATATTTTAAGGTGATATTATCTTCTATTTAGCTTAACTAGTCTTTTACCTTAAAACTCTAAAAATCAGCTGGGGTTTTCTAGTAAACATAATATCATGTAGTGATTCCTTTTCAACATAAGATCTTCCCCCCCTCTAAACCACAAAAAACTTTTTTCCCTTCTAAGAAATAAAGTGTGATTGTCGTGATGTCGGGTGTGAAAGATGTAAAAAATAGATATTTATACACAATCAATTTTATATTTAATACCTAAGAATGCAATCACACACAAGTTTTTATATTATAAGTGGAATGCATTATTTTTGGCAAAATTAAGATACATAAGCATAAATGCGGCATCTTAGATGGCATATCAGATAGGAACGTTAAAGATTATCTAATCTTTAAAGAATCCAATATTTATGAAGAAAACTACCCAAATCTCACATGAAACTTTCTAAAAATAGTAGTGGGAACAAATTATAGATCAACATTTATCATTGTCGATCAATTAACTGATAGTGCATGTTTGTAAACATTCTTCTTGGATCTTATTATTTTAGGGTCACTGCCTTCTCTTTTTAACTTGTTTTTTTTTTAATTAAGAAGTGTAATCTTAACATCCATTTAGTAGAGTTTTGTTGATCTGTTAGATAATTTTTTGGATCAATTATTTTAATTGTTCTTCATTTGTTTTCTTTAAACAAGGAGAAACTATGATCATGAAATGAATCCTAAGCCAAATTTAATAGCAACCTCACAAATCAAATAAAATATAGGGAACTCTACTTGATTTTAATAAATCTAGAAGATAATGTGACTAAACTACACTAGCTAAAAAAATAAAAGAACGCAATTAAAGAAAATAAACTTGTAGAGGCTATAAATAAAAGCAATGAAAGATAAATTATATCAAGAAAATTATACATGGGGTTGGCCATTATTTATAGTAAAAGTTTTTCAATTAATTCCCAATTCATTGATTTCTTCCATAAAATCTCCAAATCTCCTTCTATAGAAACCACGTATTTTTAGAAAATAAATTAACTAAGAATCTTGAACTCTCCTTTCTTGATACCAATAATGACACATTTAATTTTTTCTCCCATATAACTCAATGTTGCTACTATAGACTTTATTAGTTAGTTTAATAAAATGCACCAACACTTTGATAAGGAATTGAAATACTAGAAAGTGTTTTACAAGACTCAACTACCTATTATCCCTATAGAACTGTTGGCTATCATTTCTTTGTTCTATGTTCATATGCAAAGACTTGACATTTTGCTATTTTTTCTTCAACAAAGAGACAACGAAGTTCATAAACATTAAAACATTTTGGAAACACTACTTATCCTCCATATCATAGTTACCAACAACAACATTCATTGTGAAGATATTTCTTTAATTATAATTTTATGGTTACCTTGATCTCATGAACTTTAAAAAATATATCTTTCCTAAGCTTTTTTGTTATTGTAATGAATAATTGTTATTCTCTTTGCACTCTTCATAATTTCATGAATGCCACTGAATTTTATAATTTAATATTAAGTTTACCTTTATAATTTGTGAACAAAACTGCTCATTATTAACCTAATTAGCTTATTTTATTGATAACTTAGATTTTTTTTCATTATTGAGAATAAAGAACAAAAACATGTTGTAGTATGAAAATAGCCTAATTGTCAGACCCAAAACACAAACAATATAAATCTAGAGCTAGTTCACACTTGTAATCTCTAAGTTAATCCCTTAGTTTTCTTAGAAATCTCATTTTTATAGTGATCTGGTACTTCTTTAAAAATTAATCATTGATAAATGGAAAATACATCTCATCATCTTGATTTACTAGATAATAAGCACATCATTTGATAACTTTGGCATCGATTTATGAGCCCTCTTAATGTGACCTTCCACACCAGTTCTTTAATTAATTTATTTTATTGAGTATGTTTATTGTATACTCTATGAACCTTCTTCTTAGGTGCTAGTAAGTGCCCTAATATAGTGAGCCTCACTTTATCCAAATCCTCTAACTCTCTTAGCATAGCAGATTGAAAATTTATATTGTTTATATCACATTTTATAACTATTCTAAGTGAATAAATATAAGTTTTATGGACAACATAACATCATGGCTATAAAATAAATTAAATGGTTAAGTTTCTAAGAAAGTCTTCTGTGAATTTCTATATTCTCAAGTATTTCTGACAATGCATCATGCCAAGCCATAACATTATTTGTGATCAATTTATGTATATTAAGAATCAAAGTTTTATTCATCGATTCTACTTGCCTATTGTCATGAGTATAATATGAATTAGAATGAATTATTTGAATCCATACTCCTAGGCAAATTATTTTATATTTTTCCTAGTAAATATTGATACTTAATCAATATTGAGGGTTTTTAGGTGTCTAAATATGTGGATGATATGTTCTTTAATGAATTTAATCATAATTTCTTAGTTGATTGATCGATAAAGAATAGCTTCAACCCATATAGTGAAGTAATTTGTAGCTACTAGGATGTAATTATTCTCTTTTGAGAAAATTGGATATATTTTACCAATTATATACGTACAAAACCCCTAAAAGACCATAATTTAACCACTATATTCAGCTTATTTGATGGCATTTAATAGACTAATCCAATATTCTATTTTAATTTCTCTAATTAGATTAAGATTGAATTAAATCAAATGTGTTTTATTAAATGTTTTGCAAATCACATACATATTTACTTGAAAAGATTTACTAGTAAAGCTTTACATAGAAAATGTATATAAACAAACAAAGCTTTTTTTATTATTATTGAAGTGTAATGTTCTTCAACATCTACAAGAATGCAACTGAGATAATAGACAATTTGCTTATGTTTAACTTTATTCTTCTATGCTAAAATGTTGCTAATTAATCCTTATATAGTAAATATGTATAGTAAAGGCTTTCCTGTTTTTTTTTTTTCAATATTGAAGATTTATCTAATAAGTTTTTATTTTAAAAAAAAAAGTAATTTGTTGTTTTTCAATCTATTAGAACTCAACTATATTATTTTCTTTCAATAACTTAGTAAATGGTTTGATCTTTCCTATAGTGTTCAATATGAATCTCCTTAGAAAATCAATTTTTCTATTAAGGCCTTATAGTTCCTTTTTATTTTATGGAAGCCATGCTTTTATGATAGCCTTTATTTTTTTTTCTTGCTTTTATTATACACTGATGTACTAGAAATTCCCTACTTGTACATTAAATGTACATTTTAATGGATTCATCTTGAGATTATATACTCTTATGCTTTTAAAGGTTGAATCTATCTCATCCAAGTGGTTGGATTTAGACTTTGATTTAACCATGATATCATCAATATAGATCTCTATATTATGGTTAATTGTATCGTGAAAGATTAAATTCATGGCTCTTTGATACGTAGCACAAATATTCTTTAAGCTAAATGGCATCATTACCCATTTAAAAAATCCAAGTGAGCCATGATATTTAAAAGCAAACTTTAACTCATCATCTTTTGCAATAAAGATCTAATTATATCATAATGTCCATCTATGAAGTTGAGGATTTTATTGCCAACTGCTGAATCGATCAACATATCAACCATTCACATTTGATATTTGTCATTTAAAGTTACACAATTAAGGTTTTTAAAATGTATGCATACTCCATTCTTTTTTAGTACTTGCACTATATTAAATATCCATTAAGCATATGTTATTTTCCTAATAAATCAACCTTTTAGGATCCAGTTAATTTTTATTTTGACATAATCAATCACATCTAGAACCATTCTTTGTGGAGGCTATTTGTATGGATTAAATACAAACTTGATTGGTAATGCATGTTCTATGAGACTTCTTTGTAAGTCAAACATTTCATCATTACATAAAGCAAAATGGTCTTTATAAGTGTGAGGTAATGATACTAGGTATTTTTTATAATCTTTTGTAAAATTAAGCTTATAAAAGTTGGTGTTGGTGATGCTCACGAATCATGCACACAAATATTAAATTTATAAAGCCAACAAGTGCACAAATCACATATAGCATATCTAAAGATTTGCTAGTTGAGTAAATTAACCTAATTAACCAAATTGCTTAACATAAAATTAAATTAGTAGTTTGAATGATTGTGGTTTGAAGATTAATTAAGCTAAATAATTCAAAAAAAAAAAGGGTATGCATTGAAAACAAGCGAAGGAGAAAACAATTTTAGAAAATATTAGGTATCTCAATTATGATTAATTAATCCCCCTATTGATTTTAATTTAATTAAATCTGACATGAAATTCAATCTTAGGTCGTATCAAGTCTGTTAAATGTGTGGATGATGATACTAAATTCAATTAAGCAAAATAGTTGTTATTAGCAATCAATCTTACTTAACAAATATTAAAGCTCAAAACTTTGAAAAATCATACATCAAATACATACTATGCATTCAATATAAGTTCATCCATCCATGACCAACTTTAATTAAGAATAATGTTTTCATCAATTAAAATCTCGCAATCAATCACCAATTATAATCAACTAGATACTAGCCTAATTAATATCATAAGCAATAAAAAATTAATATTAATAAATAAAATCAAAACTGAAATTAAATGATCATTCAATTAGACATCATTAAATCTCTCTTAAATAACCCCATAAAAAAAATTGATTTTTTTTTTAAACCTTGCCCAAATAAAAATCAAAGTTTTCTCAGTTTTTTTTTTTATTATTATTAGTAGTAGGAACACGCTGCAAGACGACCGACCTCATCAATTAATCAGTCACCTAGACCTTTTGCCCTTTTTATCTGTCACCCTCCAGCCCCTTCTGTTCCTAAATTAATATCACAGTTCCCCTTCTCTTTAATCTTAGACGCACGCCCTCCTGTCCACAAAAGAATAACCCCAGCCTCCACTAATTGCACTGCACCTTCCATTTTCAAGGCCTACACTCGTGCTAGCGTCCAGATTAGTATGCCAGCCATCCTTTTCAATACCAAACTTATTTGGATTTTCTTTGGCAGCTGCCCACGTTACACTCCCCAAAAATCATCCACCCTTTCCATATGTGAAGTCTTTGCAATGCCACCGCCTCACTTTTCGATCCTATTTGAAATTATAGTTGTGGTTGTAGTTTAAAATATTTTTTATTTTAAAATATATTAAAATAATATTTTTTTTATTTTTTAAAATCAACATATCAAAGTGATCTAAAAATATTTAAAAAATTAATTTGTATAAAAAAAAATTAATTTTTTTTAAAAATACGTGCCTGGCTGAATCATTTCCATCCACGCTACTGCCCAGCTCCTTTTCTTACTGGGAGAGGCTTCTTTTGAACTTGGGCTCTGATTAAAGTTGTAGATATGAACATGTAGATTAAATTCGGCTTCTGAATCACTCAATTTGGACTCAAGGCGCTGAAGTTATAGGTTTCTAAAGGTTAAGTGCTCCGGCAGAAATTTTACTCGAGATTTCCTGACTTTTCTAATGAACTTGGATTTTTATAATCCTGACTTCTCTAGAAAGCTTGAAATGTCCTCTGTAACTTCTCTGACAACTACATTTTAAGCTAATAACTTTCTCTATAAGTAGAAACATTGAAATATCTTTTAAGATTATCTATTCAGCTACTTGTATCTGCATCTAGAGATAAGAAACAAGTAAATTGCATAAAAAATAAACTAAAAATAAGAATAAAACACTAAATTAGGCTAGGAATGTATGTGAAACCAAGGACCAAAAATATGTATATCACTCGGATTACCTTCGGTCTAAGTTAATTTTAATTAAAAGGTCCTAAACTTTAGTTTGTTCATCTGTTTTGGATGGTGTTGGAGGAAGATTTTCCATATCAGGCACAGTGAACTGAAATCTTAATCAAGTTTTTTCTAAACAAATCTTGTTCTTGTGCCTAATATATTTATAGGCTTCATCGAAAGCCTCAGACATGCATATAAGTCATGGCAACTCATTTATTTCCAGGTTTTGAATCCCTGGACATTACCTTTCAGTTGCAAGCTGTTTGATCTACAAGCCCCATTCATGTTGTTTTATTGCTACTCGAGAAATTGATAGGGTGCCCCATGTTACTAAGCTTATAAATTAGACTAAGCCTAAAATGGGAATGTTTTTACACCTAAAATGAACATCCACGTATCAATCAAATATGAGAAAAAAAAGTTGAAATTGATCTTAAATAGTATGATAAACCAAAATATTCATGATTGACTATAGACAAAGCAATCCTCGTAAAATACTAGGATGAAGCGACTGATCATGAGAAAAAGTTCATGTGAAGAACTAGATTATCCAAGCCTATCCAGTACAGGAATTGTCAACATTTAGAGGTAGTTAGTAATACATTACTGTTAGAATTCATATGTATATATTATTAACGTAGGCGTTCGGCTAGTTTATACGTATCTTGACTAATTCTACGAGTTCTAAAGTTAATGATCATGTAAGCTTTCAGTAGTCTTGAGGTTTGTGAGACTCGAACTAATAACTTTTAAAAAATAAATTTAAAATCTAACCAGTTAAGTTAAACCCCTTAAAATTAAGATTAGAATAGATATATTTATCATAAAAGGAGCTATGCTTTAGATCTATTACAATGAGTAATAGGATTCAATACGTAAACTTTTAATCTGATATGGACAGTCTGTATAGAGATAAACAGATGTACTCCCTCGCCTAATAAATTTCATTTTATGAGAAAAACACTTTACAGATAATTAAACGACCATATGGCTTAAGCCAAATTCTCACGCTAACACATCAAAAACTCGTCATGAATCTTTGAAATCCTTAGATCCAATGCTAGACGTTAATTTTGTACATATTTTAGACTAGGAGTAAGAGATACCTCACCTAAATCGTGGAAAGGGTGTTCAACATGTCGATGAGTAGAAAAATCAACAATGATCTTTAGTATCAACTAGTTAGGTGGCACAGGTTAATTTATTTTACATAAAAAATATTAAAAAAAATAATATCTAAAAATATTAAGTTTTTTTACAAAATTAAATCCAAGAGGTTTGGTTTTTATTACAATATCTGACCCAAGAGTAATATTTATAATATTACTATTATAATACTAATAGTAATATTTATAATACAAATAATAATATTTTTAATATTCATAATAATATTAAACTTACATGATCCAAGTTTAAATGGGCTGCCTGCAACTCTAGATCCAAGAGCTTTGGGTCTAGCTGAAATATCAGACCAAAGAGTCTTGGATGTGGGTCTACTAGTTATAAAACCTTATCATGAAAGTGTGATAACTAAATAGAAAAAATTAAATATTACATAAAAAATTTTAAAAAAAAAGATTAATTGAAAAGGAAAAAACAAAGAAAAAAACAACAAAGCAAAACACTATTCCAATGAATAGTGTCTTGCAAGGAGGGGTACAATAAAATTCCCTCAAGAGATCACGATAATCTAATGAAAAGTAAACAAAATAATTCATGAAATTTAATTCTCAATCAAATCGATATCAAAAGATGAAATTGAAAGAAAAAAAACTAATGAAAAAAAATCTGAATCAACTGGGTTAACCCGTCAAACCTGGTTAACTCGTCAAACCTGGGATCCGTGTCATGAGAATATAATACTAAAAAGAAAAAATTTAATATTAACGAACTAAATTAAACAAAAAAAACTTTCAGAAGAAAAAAACTAATTAAGAAAAAGAAAAAATCTAAATCAACTGGGTTACCCCGCCAAATCAGGTTAACTCATCAAACCTGAGATCCATGTTATAAGAGTATGATAACTAAATAAAAAAAATTAATATTAATGAACTACCTTAAACAAAAAATAATAACTAAAAAAAAGCAAAAAAAAAACCTATAACTAAAAGGCCTCAGCCTTTTTTAAAAAATTCTGAATTAATTGAGTTAACCTGTCAAACCTGGAATCCGTGTCACGAGAGTGTAATAACTAAATAAAAAAAATTAATATTAACTAACTAAATTTTAAAAAAAATATTAATTAAAAAGAAAAAAAACAAAAAAAAATTATTAGAAAAAAAAAATAATTAAGAAAAAGAAAAAAAATCTAAATTAACTGGGTTAACTCGCCAAACCAGATTAACTCGTCAAACCTGGGATATATGTCATGAGAGTGTGATAAATAAATAGAAAAAAATTAATATTAACGAACTAAATTAAACAAAAAAAATCAATTAAAAAGAGAAAAATTAAGAGAAGAAAAACTATAACTAAAAGGCATCTTTCACTGTGGATTGCACAGTAAAAGAAAACCAGATTAACCCGTTAAACCTAGAATCCTCGTCATAAGAGTGTAATAACTAAATTAAAAAAATTAATATTAATGAATTAAATTAAACAAAAAAAGATTAATTAAAACAAGCAAAAAAAAACATATAACTAAAAGGCATCCGTCTTTCATTGTAGATTTTTACAGTGCAATCCATAGTGAAAGGTTGACCTCTTTTAGTTATAGTTACAATATTAAAAGATTAAATTGAAAAAAAAAAACTAATGAAAAAAAAGAAAAAAATCTGAATCAACTGGATTAAGTCGTCAAACCTAAGCGTCTCATGAGAGTATAACAACTAAATAGAAATAATAATAATAATAATAATAATGAACTAAATTAAACAAAAAAAAATTAATTAAAAAGAAAAAAACCTATCAGAAGAAAAAATATAATTAAAAAAAAATCTGAATCAACGAATCAACTAGGTTAATCCACCAAATCAAGTCAACTCATCAGACCTGGAATCCGTGTCATGAAACTGTGATAACAAAATAAAAAATAATTTAATATTAATCAACTAAATTAAAAAAAAATCAAAAAAAAAAACCCATATAACTAAAAACCTTCAGTTTTTCATTGTAGACTGCGAATACAATACACAGTACAAGGGTGATTCTTTTAGTTTATAGTTAATGGACTGATGGGAACAAATTATCTTTCTTTTTTGATGGCGTTGGTAATCCATTCAATGATGAAAACTTCAGGTTCCGGCTGTCCATGAGTCTCAGATTGCTTCTTTCCTAACATGGTGTGTGGTTTGAATTTGCGGCGAGGATCGTTTTACGTGTGACAATTCTCTTCTTCTCTGCGAGGGCATAGGGTTCCGGGCCGGCGTGCAAGGATCACTTGATGGCATTCCATACAACTGTTTGAGCTGAATGCATCTGTCAGAAAAAAATGCTGAAAGTAATAAGCTTTAAAATAAGCCTGGCGACGAGCATACGCAGAAAGCTGGATGAAAGGAATGCTGCCCCTGATTACCTATGCTATGTATTAATCTACATAAACTCGTTGCAATATTATCCCAGAAGGTACGGAGAAAATCTAGTTTCATTATATAACTGCACATGATGACAAGAATCCGGACTGCAACAAAACAAATAGAAAATCTGAATCGATTACACCCACTGGATGTTTCTATGCAGCAGCCTCCCAGAAATAACAAAGAGTGTCGCTTTCCTAATCAATGATTATTGCAACATTTGTAACCCACAAATCAAATACTTTCTCTAAGCTCTTCAGAAACAAGAGTGAAGGATAGAATCAAATACTCTTCCTGCAAGAGCGAAGGATGAGAGCTACAAATTTGACTCTGAACTACTCGGAGGTTGTTTCAGTTGTACTGCATCAAATGCTGAGCCTTGATTTGCCCAGGAAGTGATTAGGTGATGCGCAATTGCATAGGGTCCAGGAAAAAACATTGGAGCAAGTTCCCCACTTTCTAAATTAAAATCTGATG